>NC_080074.1:98197250-98497250 GCF_949987535.1 Balaenoptera acutorostrata | reverse complement strand
CCACCTCCTTTTATTCAGGAGTTGTATGGTTACTGAGTATTCCTTTCTATGCAATAGGCAGTGTCTAGGCACCCTAGAATATATCTTGGTTCCTTCCAATTTAATTCATAACTATGTCTCTATTTGCTACCGTGTAACCAACATCTCTCTTTTTTATTACTGTAATATGTTTTTACTAGTCTCACTGCCTTCAGCACTAAGGCTAGTTCATTCATGCCCATGGCACAGTAACTGAGATCTTTCTACAACACAAATTTAATTAAATTATTCTTCTGCTTAAAACACTTGAGTCGATTCCCACTAAGTAAAGTTTAAACTCCTTACCATGACTAAACAGTACAAAGCCGTGAATGGTCCTTAAATGTTTTTTAGTCTTTTCTATATGCTTTTCAGCTGAATTGGATTCTATTTCCTCCTTATGTTCATTTATAGATGTTTTTTTCTCTACAGAAATCTCATTATCCATAACATCAATTTCTGCCTAATTGCAACTCAGTCCTTCAGGTCTGATTTCTTTATTCTGTCATGAGTGCTGTGCTGTGCCCTGATTCCCCCTTCAGGACTACAGTACTAACTCCTACAAATGCTAGGAATGCTGACACATGACAGCTTTAACATCTCAACCAAGAGACATTGCTCCCAGCTTAAGACGTTTGCCTCACCTAGGATCACCGCCCTCCCTATGAGCCACCTGCCTCCCATATCTGGTTGATACAAGAGATTTAAAGACCCAGCCCTCACCCTAATTTGGGATTATTCTGAAGGACATTCCCAGCCTCAGAAATCTCCATGCGGTTGGCTGCAGCTGAAGCTAGATTTACCACAGCTCATTCTGTTCAATACTGTTTTCCTTCTTTCCCACTAAGTGTTGATCCCAAGAGCACTTCTGACACAATAACCTCTGTCTCAGATAAAATTTCCCTAAGAACATAACTTCCAAAGGATTCCAAAAAAATTGAGATTTGGGGGATATATCAATATATATTTCTGGATATAAAATCCACTAGGATTCCTCTCCTGATTCATCCTTAAATTTGAGTTGCATCTCTTATCTGTACTCCCCAAAGAACATGTTCTTTATCTATCACTGCAATTCTACTGAAAAACTGCAAAAGCTGTATAGTCTTCTGAGTTCCCCACTATTTTGTATTGAATACGGAATCATGAAAATTTTTTATTCATGATTTTCTAAGGTTTCCAGCATAATCTCACCTGTTATTAAGTGGTATATTATGCTTTTGCTAGATGCTTCTTTGAGTAAGTATATGAGAAGATATATATATATAGTCATGTGTTTCAGGGCATGGGTTGTGGCATTAAGATGCCTAAGTTCAAATTCTGGCTCCATTACTAACAGATTCTACAGTCTTGAAAAAGTTAACCATTTCTCTCTTCTATAAAATATTGCAATTTACCTTATAAGGTTATCTTGAGAGTAAAATTGATTAACACTTGTAACAGCACTTGACATGGTGTAAATTTTAAATATATGTTCCCTATTATTTACTTTTTCTTAGAATCTCTAGACTTTGTCAAGGAATATGTTTGATTTGGGGTAACTTTTGCTTGTACAGGAAAAATTAGTGCGTAATTATAAGGGGCATCCCTGCAATTATCAGCCAGCATACAGCTCTTCTCCTGAGAACTTCCCACCCTCCAATACATACGACTATGGCTAAGGTGACTGTATTTTTAAGGCTTAGCCCTTTCTTTTTTTTTTTTAACATCTTTATTGGAGTATAATTGCTTTACAATGTTGTGTTACTTTCTGCTTTATAACAAAATGAATTAGCTATACATATACATATATCCCCATATCTCTTCCCTCCTGCGTCTCCCTCCCTCCCACCCTCCCTATCCCACCCCTCTAGGTGGTCACAAAGCACCGAGCTGATCTCCCTGTGCTATGCGGCTCCTTCCCACTAGCTATCGGTTTTACATTTGGTAGTGTATATATGTCCATGCCACTCTCTCACCCTGTCACATCTTACCCCTCCCCCTCCCCATGTCCTCAAGTCCATTCTCTAGTAGGTCTGCATCTTTATTCCCATCCTACCCCTAGGTTCTTCATGACCTTCTTTTTTTTTTTTAATTCCATATATATGTGTTAGCATACAATATTTATTTTTCTCTGACTTACTTCACTCTGTATGACAGACTCTAGGTCCATCCACCTCACTACAAATAACTCAATTTCGTTTCTTTTTATGGCTGAGTAATATTCCATTGTATATATGTGCTACATCTTCTTTATCCATTCATCTATTGATGGACACTTAGGTTGCTTCCATGTCCTGGCTATTGTAAATAGTGCTGCAATTAACATTGTGGTACATGACTCTTTTTGAATTATGGTTTTCTCAGGGTATATGCCCAGTGTGGGATTGCTGGGTCGTATGGTAGTTCTATTTTTAGTTTTTGAAGGAACCTCCATACTGTTCTCCATAGTGGCTGTATCAATTTACATTCCCACCAACAGTGCAAGAGGGTTCCCTTTTCTCCACACCTTCTCCAGTATTTATTGTTTGTACATTTCTTGATGATGGCCATTCTGACTGGTGTGAGGTGATACCTCAATGTAGTTTTGACTTGCATTTCTCTAGTGATTAGTGATGTTGAGCATCCTTTCATGTGTCTGTTGGCAATCTGTATATCTTCCTTGGAGAAATGTCTATTTAGGTCTTCTGCCCATTTTTGGACTGGATTGTTTGGTTTTTTTGATATTGAGCTGCATGAGCTGCTTGTAAATCTTGGAGATTAATCTTTTGTCAGTTGCTTCATTTGCAAATATTTTCTCCCATTCTGAGGGTTGTCTTTTCGTCTTGTTTATGGTTTCCTTTGCTGTGCAAAAGCTTTTAAGTTTCATTAGGTCCCATTTGTTTATTTTTGTTTTTATTTCCATTTCTCTAGGAGGTGGGTCAAAAAGGATCTTGCTGTGATTTATGTCATAGAGTGTTCTGCCTATGTTTTCCTCTAAGAGTTTGATACTGCCTGGCCTTACACTTAGGTCTTTAATCCATTTTGAGTTTATTTTTGTGTATGGGGTTAGGGAGTGTTCTAATTTCATTCTTTTACATGTAGCTGTCCAGTTTTCCCAGCACCACTTATTGAAGAGGCTGTCTTTTCTCCATTGTATATTCTTGCCTCCTTTATCAAAAATAAGGTGACCATATGTGCGTGGGTTTATCTCTGGGCTTTCTATCCTGTTCCATTGATCTATATTTCTGTTTTTGTGCCAGTAACATACTGTCATGGTTACTGTAGCTTTGTAGTATACTCTGAAGTCAGGGACCGTGATTCCTCCAGCTCCATTTTTCTTTCTCAAGATTGCTTTGGCTATTCGGGGTCTTTTGTGTTTCCATACAAATTGTGCAATTTTTTGTTCTAGTTCTGTGAAAAATGTCATTGGTAGTTTGATAGGGATTGCATTGAATCTGTAGATTACTTTGGATAGTAGAGTTATTTTCACAATGTTGATTCTTCCAATCCAAGAACGTGGTATATCTCTCCATCTGTTTGTATCATTTTTAATTTCTTTCATCAGTGTCTTATAGTATTCTGCATACAGGTCTTTTAAGTCCTTAGGTAGGTTTATTCCTAGGTATTTTATTCTTTTTGTTGCAATGGTAAATGGGAGTGTTTCCTTAATTTCTCTTTCAGATTTTTCATCATTAGTGTATAGGAATGCAAGAGATTTCTGTGCAATAATTTTGTATCCTGCTACTTTACCAAATTCATTGATTAGCTCTAGTAGTTTTCTGGTAGCATCTTTAGGATTCTCTATATATAGTATCATGTCATCTGCAAACAGTGACAACTTGAAAGTAATGCATTTTAAATAGAAGTGGTTGCATATATGTGAAAGGGGAATTAATGGCATTAAAACTTGAAACAGCATTGGGGATAGGGGAAAACTGATCTAGATTATATTTTTCTTAAAATTTTATTTTATATTAGAGTATAGTTGATCAACAATGTTGTGTTAGTTTCAGGTGTACAGCAGAGTGATTGAGGTACATGTACACATGTATCTATTCTTTTTCAAATTCTTTTCCCGTTTAGGTTATTACAGAGTATTGAGCAGACTTCCCTGTGCTATACAATAGGTCCTTTTTGGTTATCTGTTTTAAATATAGCAGTGTGTACATGTCAATCCCAAACTCCCAGTCTACCCCTTCCCCCCCCCCACCTCCCCCTGGTAACCATAAATTCATTCTCTAAGTCTGTGAGTCTGTTTCTCTTTTGTAAATAAGTTCGTTTGCATCATTTTTTTTTTTAGATTCCACATATAAGCACTAGCCTTTGGCAGGAAATTTATCTTTTCTACTATGATGAGAAGCAAGGAATTAAAGATGTGAGTGAAATTGATATATTGAAAATCTCCTAGAAAGACTTCTGCAAGCAACTTGAGAAATAGATGACTACGTCAAATTGTTTTAATTTATTTTTAATTTCTGCTTTTTGTTATTATTGATATTTCTTTGCATATTTTACATTTTTTGTATATTATGTGGTAAACCATTTATGATTTATATTTCCCACTGTATTTGTTCTAAACGCTTATTTCCACAGGTCCCAATTGTAAATGAGTAAGTAGATTTTGAAATAAAAAAAAAAGACTCCCAAAGACTAAAAGTATTTATGACAAATGATATGTTTATTAATATGTAATTCTCAGAAAATCAAACAGGTTCTGAGTTTCTAAGTTGTCTGTGCTTCTCTGTTTTTTCTCCTTTAACTCTAGACTCTGGCTTCTTCTATCATGAAGTCATTTATCGGTTTCTGCCACAAAAAAAAAAAAAAGAGTTATGAATAACATGAAGTGCTAGTAGAAGAAAGGCAGGCAGGTCTTGAATATGGAATGTTATTGAGATGTGCAAACCTCATCAGTTTTTTTTTAACTTTCTTCTGAGTGTTTAGCACAGACAGGCTTCTCACACACACATGAAGAGGACATGGTGCAGGTATCCATGCCAACAGTGTGCACATTTGCATACACACAATTCCCCTGGAAATCCGTACTTGGCCTTGGTAGACTCCTGAGAAATTTAGAAAACACAAGTCACTGGCCACGCACTGTGTTCAAGTTAAGTAGCATTACTTAAGAACATGCTATGTGAAACCAATTATACCTGGCACTGTAGGGAACTCAAGGGAGTAAAGGCACTCTCACTCTTTTCAAAGAACTCATACCTGTATATATACAAAAAGAGATAGGCATATAAGTCATAAATAAGCTTCACAAAATGTGATAGTTATTTATGAGTATTTATAAGTGGGAAAAGGTACACCTGTATAGAGAAGAAGAGAATGGTCCAGTTGGAAAATTATGGCAATAGCAGGAAAGACAGGACATATGATCTGGGGTACATAATTAAGTTTAAGTACAGATTAGCATGATAGAAACCACATGCATGTACAGCTACCGTTGGAGGAGGGATATTTACTTATAAATACATTAGATATAAAAGCTAGCCAAAATTAGTAATGAAATTTAGAATATATATGTATATGTATATATGTGTGTGTGAGTGAGTGTGTGTGTGTGTTTATCCTTGAATAACATGGATTTGAACTACACAGTTCTACCTATATGCGGATTTTTTCAATGGTAAATACTACAGTACTACAGGTTGGTTTAACTGTGGTTGGTTTAACATGTCGTTCTGGAACCGCCTATAGAAGGGTAGACTATAAGTTCTAAGCAGATTTTCCACTACATGGAGGGGTCAGTGCCCCTAACACTCTTGCATTATTCAAGCATTAACTGTATATGTAATATTTCAGGACACTTGCCTCTGCTCTGATAATGTTCATTTTACTTTAATTCACATTTTACTTTAATTTACCACTGATATAAATGCCACAGGGTAGATGTTATCAAATATGCTGATTGAATTTAGTCCTTTACTAAATGTCTAGATTATAAAGAACATTTTAGATCAATGTTAACAAAACAACTTTTCAGCAACTCTAGAGCAAAGCTGGTTGTTTAGTACTATCTAAAAAAAAAAGGCAAAGCTTACTTCCTGATTTATTAAATGCATAGTACATTTCTTTTAAAAATGCCAAAGGAACTAGAAAAAAAATTCTGAACTGTGTTGGGAAAATTAAATCGCCAAAATATTTCATATGTTATTTCATTCATTAATTCAACATACCTATTGAATGTTCTATGTTCCAAACATTGTACAAGGTTTGAAGTAGAGGAAAACTTTCAATTCACAAAATTCCAATAATTAAAATGATCAACAATGAAAGTTAGAATAGACTAACAATGCAATAGTGCAGGCAAGGCTGGGAAAATATTCAAGTATATTTACACAAAAAATATTTACACAAACTATGAAATACTTAAGGGACATGTAAAAATACTAAAATTATTTAAATATTAAATTTTAGCATATGATAAATGACATTAAAATCAGTGATGAAAGTAAAATGAATCATTTAAACAATACTGTCAATTGATTACTTAATTGAAATACACATAGACATATAACTATATCTACATTTGAACATACATGTACATGTTTCAGCTTTCTACCTCATGTCTTAAAATAAATTTCAAATGAACAAAGACAATCTCATTATACTTCAATGTTAACCATTTGTTCATATAATAAAAGCAAATAAACTTAAAAGGACAAATTATTAAAGGAAAACACTGGTAAGATATGTGTGCAAGAGAAGTTACAAACTTAATATATAAGGAATCATACCAAGAAATAAAAGGTAAATATTATAAAATGGTCAAAAGTATTATTATAGGTTATAAGAAAAACAGCCTCACTAAACATCAGAATAATATAACCTAAAGGAACAAAATAAAAATAATCAGCTATCAAAATTATCAAAACTTTGAAATATTATCTAAGATTGGCACACAGTGATGAAAGAGCTTGAAAATATTTTTTCTGCCATAGCTGTCTAATGCAATGTTTCTGAATAACAATAGAAAAATATGTACTTAAAACCAAAAAAAAAAAAGTCCCAAATTATTTGGCTGAGGAAAGACAATTTTATCTATACTTCTTCCCAATAAAAATACCAGAGAGGTCCCCATATGCATACTAATGATATTCTTCCCCACATTATATTTCTTATCTGAAATTGTAATCATTCAGCTCATCTAATAATAAGGGTATATTTACACTAATTATGAAATATCTAAGTGACCTTATGATTTACAAAATTGCTGACAGTATAATATGAAATAACAAAGACAGGAAATAAAGAGGTCTAAATTCGACCCCTCTTCAAGAAGAGAAATTATCGTCTCTATTTCCTCAAGCTCTTTAGGCCAAAGGATCTTCTCTATTTCCTCAAGCTCTTTAGGCCAAAGACATTGAAAAAGGAGTAAGGAATTGGGTTTTATACTAGAAACTTACAGGCTAGGAGAAGGAAGGGAGCCATCTTCCCACTTCCATTGATTGTCCTCTTCTTTATAAGACAGGCCAAGCCAAGTGTGATTTACTGCAAGTAACTTCATGATGTACTACATGGAACCAAAATACACAAAGGTGTTAATACTAAAAGTGCATTAGAGATACAAATATAGAACTTGTGTCTAAAGAATCATAAAAATAAAAATAATGCAGTCTGTATATGCCCACTGATAAATAAAACATTGAAAAAATATTTCAGTTCTTTAGTGTCTGTGCATTTCTTAAACCAGGAATAAAACACCAAGAAGAAAAAAATAAAAAGACAGAGCTAATAGAAAATTTTATTTATTTTTTTTTTAGCTTAGTTCTAGTAATGATAAAGGTTTTTATTTCCCCAGTGTATTTTAGAAATATTTAAGTTGTAAAAAGAAAGGGCACAGCATTAACTGTATTGTAATTTCATCCAATTTTTTACACTTAAATATATTTTTTAAATCTATCACACAAATGCATGCACTTGATTTTAGAAGTCAAATGATGCTAAATATTGATATATACAAAATAGCAGTCATTCCCTCCCTCAATGAATGCCATTCTCCAGAGGCAATTAACTGTTCCTAACTCTTTATTAGTTCTATGACTTCCTATTTTATGAAGACAGAATTTTTAGTCTCATGCCCTATCTTCTCACCTCCTATATCCTTTTGATATAGTTATTTCACAGTTTTTACATGGTTTTTACTAGGTAAAATTTACCATACTTTTACTAGGTAAATATTTTTTTTTTCTGAACTGAATAGTAAGTGATGATTATAATAGAAAATTTTATATTTAAGAAGACACCACACCAAGATATGAATTACTTTCTTATTTTATCATTTATTTAATACTGTGCCTATTTTTAGAGCTTGAGATATATCATTGAACAAAAATGAGAAAGATCCCTGCTTCTGGGGGATGTGGGCCAGATAGAAGTAAAAAACATACATGTAAATGATATGATACATAAGAAGGTGACAAGTGCTATAAAAAGTTAAAGCTGGGTAACAATGCCTAAAAGTACAGAGGAGGGGTCTGGCGGTGGGGTGGGCACTGGTACACAGGTTGTAATTTTAAGTAAGGTTGCCAGGGCAGGTCTCATTAAGAAGGTGACAACTGAATAAATAGTTGAAGGAGGTGAAGTAGCTCGCCATGGTTGCATCTGAGAGAAGAATTCTGCATGCAGAAGGAAGAGCAAACACAGTGTTTCTGCAGTGAATGCATGCATGGTGTATTAGGAAAGAAAGGTGTGTTGATGTGGAGCACACCAGGGAAAGGTGAGTGGAAAACGAAGAAGGAGAGTGCCCCTTACCCTGGTTTCAGAGCTGCAGGTGAGCCCTTCCTTCTCCTGGTGGCTACTCTACATTTATATCCCAGAAGTAAAGAATGAACTACAATCTCACCATCAATCTACTCCTTTCTGTCTTCAAAAATGTAGCATTCAAAGAGACACAAAGATCCGAACACTCTAACCAAGAAACAATTTCCACGGTTTGGTGGTAGCAGTGGTCTCTGTATTGTACCCAGTGACTCAGAGAAGGTCTACACCTGTCTCCTAGGAAAGAAAATATTTACAACTCAGAGCCCACAGAACCTCACAAACAAGTCCTCATGTCTTCACACGTTCTCCCACTTCAAAGAATGAGGCTGTTACTAAAAATTACTGTCAACTCGGAATTTTCTCACTTCCAAATTACCTTGTTCCACATTTAGTTCTTGTAGAGCCTCAGTGATATACTCATTCTGTTTTTGGAGCTGCAGTAAGATTTCTATATAAGACAACAAGACTTAACATTAGATAGGAATACACATTTCATCTGATTTTTTACTGTGCAAGAGTCATAATAATAATAATGATCGGGGCTTCCCTGGTGGCGCAGTGGTTGAGAATCTGCCTGCTAATGCAGGGGACACGGGTTCGAGCCCTGGTCTGGGAAGATCCCACATGCCGCGGAGCGGCTGGGCCCGTGAGCCACAATTACTGAGCCTGCGCGTCTGGAGCCTGTGCTCCGCAACAAGAGAGGCCGCGATAGTGAGAGGCCCGCGCACCGCGATGAAGAGTGGACCCCGCTTGCCACAACTAGAGAAAGCCCTAGCACAGAAACGAAGACCCAACATAGCAATCAATCAATCAATCAATTAATCAATAAAAAAATAAATCTTTAAAAAAAAAAATAATAATAATAATAATGATCAAGTGGCAAAATGTACAAATAATTTTAGTCCAATTCCCTTCCCTACTTAATTAGCTTCATCTCTGGCTGAAGTAATCAGCTGCTTAGAAACCATCCGTTTAAAATGCACAACTTAGTTATTATAGTCAGCAATACCGTATTATAAACACAAAGTTGCTAAGAGATTAAAACTTAATTGTTGTCAACACAAAAAGGAAATGATACTTATGTGACATGATAAAGGTGTTAGCTAACACTATTGTAGTAATCATATTGCAATATATAAATGTATCAAACACACATGTTGTACCCCTCCAAATTACACAAGGTTATACGTCAATCGTATCTCAGTAAAAAAAAAAAAAAAGAAACTAGTCTTTTAACATGACGAATCACTAATGCACTCTCAGATGGTTCATTTAATTTTTCAATATAGGTTCAATACCTCAAGGGGAAAAAAAAAACCCTAACATTTTAATGCAAGGCCTTTGTAAAATATTTATTTATCACAACATAGACTATTTTTATATTATAATTTAATTAGCATAAAAGCAGCTTTATTATTATAAGTGTCTCTCCTTAGGAGGCACTCAGAAACTATGAAAACACCACTGCTTTTCAGATATTTGAGTTCTTCCATTTTCATGCTCCCTGAACATCTTGCACATCTACTGCACACCTTGAAACTTTGGTTTATTTTTGGTCTATGTATTTTCTCTAAGCCTCCCAAGGGCAGGGTTCATATTGTATTTATCCTTGATCACCAGCCAAGTGGCTGGCATCTGGTGTGCACTGAATAAATGTGAATGATTAACTGAATGAATGAATGAATTAATTAATACAAGAGGTTATATTTGGTAAATGTGAGACACTCAGTTTCAGAATATCCATGAAGAACTAAGAGGCAAGAAGCCATCAAAACCACCATGCTGCTCTATTAGTTCCTATTGCATTATTCAACCAACCATTTTATGGCTGCAACAAGAAAAACAATCTAGCATTCTAAACTAACTAAAGATAGTTTGTTCTAGCTCTAACATTACCTTTATTTTGGTCAAGAGCTTTTTGGACCTGAAGAAAGTTTTCCTCTTTGTTTTGCAAAGACTCAGTCTGTTGGATAAGGCTCTTCATCTTGCTCTTTGATTCCTGAACACTTTGAAAGTCTGGAACAAGAATTCCAGATGAGTATAAAACACATGCTCAGTTATGAAACAGTAGGGTATTAGATTGTGAAGCTTAATTTCTATAGTAGATCTTTAATAAAATTCCCCATAAATGTTTTCAAAAACTGTAAAACGATATTTGGCTAAGTATGTTTTCATTAATCCACTATTATTTCTAAAGTCTATGCCTAAATCTAAAATATCATCCTAATTCCTTATAAGATTCAATGTGTGTTTATATGAACAGGACAGTGGTTCAAATGAATTAAAATAGATGACAACAAAACCACAACAACAACAAAAACCAAGTCTCAAATGAATCTTTTGGCATCATGACATGATGTAATGTGTAGAATTTCACTTCCTAATCGAATTTTAGAATTCTGAATTTCAAACTAACTTTATCAATGAGAAACTACTATTTTAAAATAACCAGCTGTGAACAATTTTAATAATAATCCAAACATTCTGTTGATCTAATTTAGGATGCTGCAGGAATGGGCAGTTTGAACAAACTGAAAAATTCCTTTTTATTTTCAACATAAAGACAGTTACAAATTCAACGAGCTTAATATATAGTAACTTCTAATTTTCAAAATACTGATAATAATCATTACACTCAGTAAATTCTGCAGTAATTTCAACAATATAGCGTCCCTGGAAAAATAATGTGGTTACTGAGAACTCACAAGGTTAAATTCATTCATATAGTAAAAAGTTGTGATACTTTCATGTCATTTTTTCCTGTTCTCCATTCAGTATGGCAATAAAACATTTACCAAAAACTATTCTCTGGGAATGGTTTAATGAAATATGATCATCTGACAAATAGTCTATTATTTCTTTTCTCCCAATAGGTCAGACTTACACTGATAACCAAAGAATCCACACAACATCAAAAGCAGCAGGCTGAAGACTCCCAGGATCACAGGGATTATTCCACATACAGAGAAGGAAAAGCGAGAAGCTAAGAAACAGAGTGTGTGAAAATCAGAGATAATGTAAACTCCTGTTATTTGAAAGATTAATATCATTATTCCCCTTTTATTATTGTTAAAATGCCCACATTTTCTGAAAAATAATGCCCAATGTGTGAATTACTATGAACTATTAGGCTGAATGAGAGGCGGGGGAAAAAACTATTTTGGAGGATGTGCAGAAAAGAATTAAAGTAGCAGACCTGACTTGTTATCCTGAAAGGCGCGCTTACAAGGTTGGCCTTGGCTGGCATCTGGAAACCTACATTTCAGTAGGGTTTCCACCCCCATTCATTGATAGGCACGGCTTACCATGTCTCCACTGTCTTGTGCAAACAAGATAGCTTGTGCTGAACCGTTGCTTTCCTTCAGGAAGTCTGTAATTTTGTTACATGCCAGCTGGAAGCTGCCTATGTGATTAACCCCCAGTAAATACCCTGAACATTGATTCTCTAATGAGTTTCCCTGGTTGGCAACACGTGACACATAGTCCCAACTTGTTGCTGGGGAATTCGTGTGACCTGTGTGACTCTGCTGGGAGAGAAGCCTTGCAAGCCTGAGCTTGGCCTCCCCAACACTTCACTCCATGTGCCTTTTCCCTTTGCTGGTGACGCTTGTTAACCATTCATTGTCGTAAATCTCAGCTAGGAGTACAACTGTATAGAGTCCTGCGAGCTCTCCTAGTGAAACATTAAACCTGAGGGTGTCCTTGGGGGCTTCCAGCACAGGTGAAAATTTTACATACAGGAATTATTAAATATCCTTAAACCAGGCAAAAATTTCAGTTCAGATTACGTTATCGTCATTAATATGATCAGATGGAGAGATGCTTAACAATTTTAAATCTGTGTTATTATTAAGATAGAACTCTTTATTTGAACTTGACGACTAGTAGTATGTTCCCTTCATAAAGAATTACAGTAAATCTTAGTGAATGTTTTAAAGGGATGATATTTGGTTTTAGGTCAAACAACATCTATAATTTATTCAATTTCACAAAAATAATATGCTACGTCCCCACATTCTAGAAACTAAACTTTCAGAAGAAAGTTTTGTTAATAGTCTTTTACTGGGAAGTTTATTTCCCTCCAAAATAAATGTATAAACTCCAGTGTAAAAAAGATATTTCTTTATATTTTGGAGGAATTGTATTTCTGAAACAAGGTAAAAAATTGCTGTCAAGAGAATGGTTATATTCATGACTAATACCCAAACCATTTCTTTAACTTTCTGAATCATATAACTTGGTGGTTATCAACCAGAGGAAAGTTTGTTCCCCAGGGGACATTAATAAATATCTGGAGACATTCTTGGCATCATAACTGATGGGCGGGTGGTACTGACATCTAGTGCATAGATGCCAAGAATGGTGCTAAACATCCTACAATCACTAAACAGTGTCCCACAGCAAAGGGTTACCTAGCCCAAAATGTCGTTAGTGCCGAGGTTGGAAAACCCTGCTCTATTAAAACATGTTAAGTTTAATTATGATCAAAAGGAGGCATCATGTAATAGGGTTCTACCTTTCTTTGTCTTTTTTACAAATTTTCTGAGTTTTAAACCTTGAACAAGCTTAAGTCTCTCAGTTTCATGTGAGAAAACAAGTCTAAATTTGGACCAATGGCTTCTTTCATCTTTAACTATGTTCCTTAATATATGAAAATTTCAAACCTCTCTGTCAGAAAATACACTTTCGTTTTACTTCTATATATGTTTTGAAAATGTTTTAATCTTTGTATTTTCTCTAAATTTTAAAATTTCCAAATAGTAACAACCAGAGAAACATAAAATGGAAGATGTATCTAAAGATAACAAAGAGAGACCGTAAATGAATAAAATCTGGTATATCTACTTTACCATCCACATTGGTGTGCTCAGGAATCGGGTCCCATTCATCCTCAGGTGGAGGAGGAGGAGGAACGGCAAGAGGCCGTTCCACGTCCACAATAGGGATTGTCTCTGTCTGCTCTGTGTTTTCTTTTAGCATAGAAAATATATAATTACTTTATAACCTTGTAAAGCAAGTGAGATTAGAACTTAAGAGATTCATTACCATTTTCAAAGATCACTAGAAATACAAATATAGTAGTAGTAAAATCAAAGATACTCAAAACACATTTGCACTCAACAGCCCATCCAGCTTTCCTAAAAGCATTTAAACTGGTTGATTACACTTTGGATCAAGCCAGGAAATAGATAATTATTTCTTTTAAATATATTTAAAGGCACTCTTTCAGGTATATGTGGGAAATATTAAAAGTACAATGCCCCGGGCTTCCCTGGTGGCGCAGTGGTTGAGAATCTGCCTGCCAATGCAGGGGACACGGGTTCGAGCCCTGGTCTGGGAAGATCCCACATGCCGCGAAGCAACTGGGCCCGTGAGCCACAATTACTGAGCCTGCGCGTCTGGAGCCTGTGCTCCGCAACAAGAGAGGCCGCGATAGTGAGAGGCCCGCGCACCACGATGAAGAGTGGCCCCCGCTCGCCGCAACTGGAGAAAGCCCTCGCACAGAAACGAAGACCCAACACAGCCATAAATAAATAAATTAAATAAATAAATAATTTTTAAAAAAATACAATGCCCCAGTAAAATCATAACCAGCAGTTATGACAAACAAAAACAACAAAAATTTTATTTTCATTAAAATGGCACAGGACGTTTAGATTTTAAAAAAATACCTGGAGGTTGATCACAGTCTGAAGCATTTGACATTATGGAGAATTTTGGATGATTTCTTTATCCCAAAGGTGAAGAAGAGCTTACAAAGTTGTTGGCGGATGAATGAAGAGGTATTTCTTCCACTATCCTCCTAGAGTTGATGACAAGTCCAGACCTAGCTTCAGGTGGTACAGCTACTTACAGTTGTATGAAACTAACTTAATTTGGTAAAAACCACAGAGGAAATATGAATCTCTAACTGGATATTTTCTAATAGGTATACAAAAATAAAATCACCCCTACTTAACTAAACTATGTACAACAAGCCTTTAAATACCATCTGGTTTGTACAGGTAATAGTCCATCACTCCAGAAATAACTTAGGAAAAGCCACTGTCATAAATAATATAACTGAGTAGTCTATAGTGAAAATTTTTATGAGAACTGAGTATGCAGTAAAGGAAGACACAGGTATATGGAAACTAAGGTTCTAGACAACCAGAGGAATTTTAAAAAGGAATTACGCTGGAAATAACATATCTGTTCATCAAAGGTGGATTTAAATGACTGCCTATATAAAAAAGCATTTGAAGAGAGAAATCACATAATAAAACCTATATGTCCAGATAGTGACAGTTTGGCTTAAGGTTTTTTGGTACTACCCCCACCCTGACATTGTTTCAGAGGAAAAACAAGTTCTATTCATATAAATATGGTTGGGTAGCCACCGACAATCTACCTTTTGCTCTTCACTTCTCAAGTGAAAAAAGTTCAATATTTGTAGTGGGAATAAATAGATATTGTACACAAAAAAAATAGACCTAAGACTTGGGGCTATAAACTCATAGAAACTAATGTATGTGTGAGTCAGGCGAAACCACACAAGATGCCTCAGATACAGGCAGTGGTCATAAGTTTCCCACGGTCCTATGTCCAGTTCAGATCAAAAGGTCTTACAGGGCTTCCCTGGTGGCGCAGTGGTTGAGAATCTGCCTGCCAATGCAGGGGACGCGGGTTCGACCCCTGGTCTGGGAAGATTCCACATGCCGCAGAGCAACTAGGCCCGTGAGCCACAACTACTGAGCCTGTGTGTCTGGAGCTTGTGCTCTGCAACAAGATAGGCCGCAACAGTGAGAGGCCCACGCACCGCGATGAAGAGTGGCCCCCGCTCGCCGCAACTAGAGAAAGCCCTTGCACAGAAACAAAGACCCAACACAGTCAAAAATAAAAAATAAAAAATAAAGGTCTTACAAATAATCCTAAAAATATATCACATTTTATCTTTTAATGTATGAAATACAAGGTTGGTTGACCAAAAACAATATTATAACATTCCTGTTCATTCAAAGATCTCAGTGAAGCCAAGGGTAGAGATAGCAGAGATTTTATAAAAAATATTCTACACTGATTGTCTGCCTATATTGTAATTCACTTTTATTTTGTTTACTTTCTGACTCTAAATTGAAAAATTTGGTGTCACCTTCAAGATGGCAGAGGAGTAAGACGTGGAGATCAACTTCCTCCCCACAAATACATCAGAAATACATCTACATGTGGAACAACTCCTACAGAACACCTACTGAATGCTGGCAGAAAACCTCAGACTTCCCAAAAGCCGTGTGGCTGACAGGGTCTTGGTGCTCCAGCCGGGTGTCAGGCCTGTGCCTCTGAAGTGGGAGAGGCGAATTCAGGACATGGGTCCACCAGAGACCTCCCAGCTCCATGTAATATCAAATGGCAAAAGCTCTCCCAGAGATCTCCATCTCAACACTAACAACCAGCTCCACTCAACAACCGGCAAGCTACAGTGCTGGACACCCTGTGCCAAACAACTAGCAAGACAGGAACACAACCCCACCCATTAGCAGAGAGGCAGCCTAAAATCATAATAAGGTCACAGACACCCCAAACACAGCACCGGATGCAGTCCTGCCCACCAGAAAGACAAGATCCAGCCTCATCCACCAGACCACAGGCACTAGTCCCCTCCACCAGGAAGCCTGCACAACCCACTGAACAAACCTTACCCACTAAGGGTAGACACCAAAAACAATGGGAACTACGAACCTGCAGCCTGCAAAAAGGAGACTCCAAACTCAGTAAGTTAAGCAAAATGAGAAGACAGAGAAATATGCAGCAGATAAAGGAGCAAGGTAAAAACCCACCAGAACAAACAAATGAAGAGGAAATAGGTAGTCTACCAGAAAAAGAATTCAGAGTAATGATAGTAAAGATGATCCAAAATCTTGGAAATAGAATGGAGAAAATACAAGAAACATTTAACAAGGACCTAGAAGAAATAAAGAGCAAACAAACAATGATGACACAATAAATGAAATTAAAAATTCTCTAGAAGGAATCAATAGCAGAATAACTGAGGCAGAAGAATGGATAAGTGATCTGGAAGATAAAATAGTGGAAATAACTACTAAAGAGCAGAATACACAAAAAAGAATGAAAAGAATTGAGGACAGTCTCAGAGACCTCTGAGACAACATTAAACGCACCAACATTTGAATTATAGGGGTCCCAGAAGAAGAAGAGAAAAAGAAAGGGACTTAGAAAATATTTGAAAAGATTATAGTTGAAAACTTCCCTAATATGGGAAAGGAAATAGTCAATCAAGTCCAGGAAGAGCAGAGAGTCCCATACAGGATAAATCCAAGGAAAAACATGCCAAGACACATATTAATCAAACTATCAAAATTTAAATACCAAGAAAAAAATATTAAAAGCAGCAAGGGAAAAACAACAAATAACATACAAGGGAATCCCCATAAGGTTAACAGCTGATCTTTCAGCAGAAACTCTGCAAGCCAGAAGGGAGTGGCAAGACATATTTAAAGTGATGAAAGGGAAACACCTACAACCAAGATTACTCTACCCAGCAAAGATCTCATTCAGATTTCATGGAGAAATTAAAACCTTTACAGACAAGAAAAAGCTAAGAGAATTCAGCACCACCAAACCAGCTCTACAACAAATGTTAAAGGAATTTCTCTAGGCAGGAAACACAAGAGAAGGAAAAGACCTACAATAACAAACCCAAAACAATTGAGAAAATGGAAATAGGAACATACATATCGATAATTACCTTAAATGTAAATGGATTAAATGCTGCCACCAAAAGACATAGACTGGCTGAATGGATACAAAAACAAAACCCATTTATATGCTGTCTACAAGAGACCCACTTCAGAACTAGGGACACATACAGACTGAAAGTGAGGGGATGGAAAAAGATATTCCATGCAAATGGAAATCAAAAGAAAGTTGGAGTAGCAATTCCCATATCACACAAAATAAATTTTAAAATAAAGACTATTACAAGAGACAAAGAAGGATACTACATAATGATCAAGGGATCAATCCAAGAAGAAGATATAACAATTGTAAATATTTATGCACCCAACATTGGAGCACTTCAATACAAAAGGCAAATGCTAACAGCCATAAAAGGGGAAATCAACAGCAACACAATCATAGTAGGGGACTTTAACACCCTACTTTCACCAATGGACAGATCATCCAAAATGAAAAAAAAATAAGGAAACACAAGCTTTAAATGACACATTAAACAAGATAAAATTAATTGATATTTATAGGACATTCCATCCAATAACAACAGAATACACTTTCTTCTCAAGTGCTCAAGGAACATTGTCCAAGATAGATCATATCTTGGGTCACAAACCAAGCCTTCATAAATTTAAGAAAACTGAAATCATATCAAGTATCTTTTCCAACCACAATGCTATGATACTAGATATCAGTTACAGGAAAAAATCTGTAAAAAATACAAACACATGGAGGCTAAACAATATACTACTTATTAACCAAGAAATCACTGAAGGAATCAAAGGGGAAATCAAAAAATACCTAGAAACAAATGACAATGAAAATACGACAACCCAAAACCTACAGGATGCAGCAAAAGCAGTTCTAAGAGGGAAGTTTATAGTATTACAATCCTACCTCAAGAAACAGGAAACATCTCAAATAAACAACCTAACATTACACCTAAAGCAATTAGGGAAAGAAGAACAAAAATCACCCAACGTTAGCAGAAGGAAAGAAATCGTAAAGATGAGATCAGAAATAAATGAAAAAGAAATGAAGGAAACAATAGCAAAGATCAATAAAATTAAAAGCTAGTTCTTTGAGAAGATAAACAAAATTGATAAACCATTAGCCAGACTCATCAAGAGAAAAAGGGAGAAGAGTCAAATCAATAGAATTAGAAATGAAAATGGAGAAGTTACAACAGACACTGCAGAAATACAAAGGATCATGAGAGATTACTACAAGCAACTCTATGCCAATAATATGGACAACCTGGAAGAAATGGACAAATTCTTAGAAAAGCACAACCTTCCTAGACTGAACCAGGAAGAAATAGAAAATATAAACAGACCATTCATAAGCACTGAAATTGAGACTGTGATTAAAAATCTTCCAACAAACAAAAGCCCAGGAGCAGATGGCTTCACACGCGAAGTCTATCAAATATTTAGAGAAGAGCTAACACCTATTCTTCTCAAACTCTTCCACAATATAGCAGAGGGAGGAACACTCCCAAACTCATTCTATGAGGCCACCATCACCCTGATACCAAAACCAGACAAAGATGTCACAAAGAAAGAAAACTACAGGCCAATATCACTGATGAACATAGATGCAAAAATCCTCAACAGAATACTAGCAAACAGAATCCAACAGCACATTAAAAGGATCATACACCATGAACAAGTGGGGTTTTTCCCAGGAATGCAAGGATTCTTCAATATATGCAAATCAATCAATGTGATACACCTTAGAAGCAAATTAGAGGAGAAAAACCATACGATCATCTCAATAGATGCAGAAAAAGCTTTCAACAAAATTCCACACTCATTTATGATAAAAACCCTCCTGAAAGTAGGCATAGAGGGAACTTACCTCAAGAAAATAAAGGCCATATATGACAAACCCACAGCCAATATCATTCTCAATAGTGAAAAACTGAAACCATTTCCTCTAAGATCAGGAGCAAGACAACGTTGTCCACTCTCACCACTGTTATTCAGCATAGTTTTGAAAGTTTTACCCACAGCAATCAGAGAAGAAAAAGAAATAAAAGGAATACAAATCGGAAAAGAAGAAGTAAAGCTGTCACTGTTTGCAGATGACATGATACTATATATAGAGAATCCTAAAGATGCTACCAGAAAACTACTAGAGCTAATCAATGAATTTGGTAAAGTAGCAGGATACAAAATTATTGCACAGAAATCTCTTGCATTCCTATACACTAATGATGAAAAATCTGAAAGAGAAATTATGGAAACACTCCCATTTACCATTGCAACACAAAGAATAAAATACCTAGGAATAAACCTACCTAAGGAGATAAAAAACCTGTATGCAGAAAACTGTAAGACACTGATGAAAGAAATTAAAGATGATACAAACAGATGGAGAGATATACCATGTTCTTGGATTGGAAGAATCAACATTGTGAAAATAACTCTACTATCCAAAGTAATCTACAGATTCAATGCAATCCCTATCAAACTACCAATGGCATTTTTCACAGAACTAGAACAAAAAATTGCACAATTTGTATGGAAACACAAAAGACCCCGAATAGCCAAAGCAATCTTGAGAAAGAAAAATGGAGCTGAAGGAATCATGGTCCCTGACTTCAGAGTATACTACAAAGTTACAGTAATGAAGACAGTATGTTACTGGCACAAAAACAGAAATATAGATCAATGGAACAGGATAGAAAGCCCAGAGATAAACCCACGCACATATGGTCACCTTACTTTTGATAAAGGAGGTAAGAATATACAATGGAGAAAAGACAGCCTCTTCAATAAGTGGTGCTGGGAAAACTGGACAGCTACATGTAAAAGAATGAAATTAGAACACTCCCTAACCCCATACACAAAAATAAACTCAAAGTGGATTAAAGACCTAACTGTAAGGTGAGACACTATAAAAATCTTAGAGGAAAACATAGGCAGAACCACTCTATGACATAAATCACAGCAAGATCCTTTTTGGCCCACCTCCTAGAGAAATGGAAATAAAAACAAAAATTAAAAAATGGGACCTAATGAAATTTAAAAGCTTTTGCACAGCAAAGGAAACCATAAACAAGATGAAAAGACAACCTTCAGAGTGGGAGAAAATATTTGCAAATGAACCAACTGGCAAAGGATGAATCTGCAAAATTTACAAGCAGCACATGCAGCTCAATATCAAAAAAGCAAACAACCCAATCCAAAAATGGGCAGAAGACCTAAACAGACATTTCTCCAAAGAAGATATACAGATTGCCAACAAACACATGAAAGGATGTTCAACAACACTAATCATTAGACAAATGCAAGTCAAAACTACAATGAAGTATCACCTCACACCAGTCAGAATGGCCATCATCAAAAAATCTGCAAACAATAAATGCTGGAGAGCGTGTGGAGAAAAGGGAACCCTCTTGCACTGTTGGTGGGAATGTAAGTTGATACAGCCACTATGGAGAACAGTATGGAGGTTCCTTTAAAAACTAAAAATAGGGGCTTCCCTGGTGGCGCAGTGGTTGAGAGTCTGCCTGCCAATGCAGGGGACACGGGTTCGAGCCCTGGTCTGGGAAGATCCCACATGCCACGGAGCAACTGGGCCCGTGAGCCACAATTGCTGAGCCTGTGCGTCTGGAGCCTGTGCTCCGCAACAAGAGAGGCCGCGATGGTGAGAGGCCCGCGCACCACGATGAAGAGTGGTCCCCACTTGCCGCAACTGGAGAAAGCCCTCGCACAGAAACGAAGACTCAACGCAGTCATAAATAAATAAATAAATAAATAAAAGGACGTGAATTTCTTAAAAAAAAAAAAAAAAAAAAAAAACTAAAAATAGAACTACCATACGACCCAGCAATCCCACACTGGGCATATACCCTGAGAAAACCATAATTCAAAAAGAGTCATGGGCTTCCCTGGTGGCGCAGTGGTTGAGAATCTGCCTGCCAACGCAGGGGACACAGGTTTGAGCCCTGGTCTCTAGTTGCTCCCTGGCATGTGGGAAGATCCCACATGCCGCGGAGTGACTAGGCCCATGAGCCACAACTACTGAGCCTGTGCGTCTGGAGCTTGTGCTCCGCAACAAGAGAGGCCGCGACAGTGAGAGGCCCGCGCACCGCGATGAAGAGTGGCTCCCACTCGCCACAACTAGAGAAAGCCCTCGCACAGAAACGAAGACCCAACACAGCCAAAATTAATTAATTAATTAATTAATTGATTAATTAATTAATTTTTTTTAAAAGAGTCATGTACCACAATATTCATTGCAGTGCTATTTACAATATCCAGGACATGGAAGCAACCTAAGTGTCCATCATCGGATGAATGGATAAAGAAGATGTGGCTCATAGATACAATGGAATATTACTCAGCCATAAAAAGAATCAAAATTGAGTTATTTGTAGTGAGGTGGATGGACCTAGAGTCTGTCATACAGAGTGAAGTAAGTCAGAAAGAGAAAAACAAATACCGTATGCTAACACATATATATGGAATCTAAAAAAAAAAAAATGGTTCTGAAGAAACTAGGGGCAAGAGAGGAATAAAGACACAGATGTAGAGAATGGACTTGAGGACACGGGGAGGGGGAAGGGTAAGCTGGGACGAAGTGAGAGAGTGGCATGGGCTTATATATACTAACAAATGTAAAAAAATAGCTAGTGGGAAGCAGTCGCATAGCACAGGGAGATCAGCTCTGTGCTTTGTGACCACCTAGAGGGGTGGGATAGGGAGTGTTGGAGGGAGACACAAGAGGGAGGAGATATGGGGATATATGTATGTGTATAGCTGATTCACTTTGTTGCAAAGCAGAAACTAACACACCACTGTAAAGCAATTATACTCCAATAAAGATGTTAAAAAAAAAAAGCAAAATACTGAATACTAATAGTATAGTAATACTAATACTAATACTATTAGTATAGTAATACTAATACTAATATGACCTGTTAGCTCATATTATTAAAATACTAAGGCCGAAAGTAAAATAAATTTCCAATGTGTTTAGTATATAAAGGAAGTCAGAAAATGCATATTGATTTTTAGTTGTTATAATCAGTGAAATAGAGCATAAATAAAATTTTGAAAAATGTGATATCACCAAGATTATTTTTAAGTAGTATACATCATAGATGATAAATATTGTGTTCCCATTGCTAACATTTTCTTAACATCCTCCTCTTTTCTGTATTTTGAAATTTTGAGTTCTTTAAGTTTGTTTCTTTTTTTTCTCTTGGTGCTAACTGAAAGCTGAGCTTACATGAAATCACAGGCTCTGCAATGTACTGTGAGTTTTGGATGTTTTTGTGTTTATCTACATATGTGTGTTATTGAAATTAAAACAGAAGGAAAAGCCAACAAGAAGTTAACAATGCCTACTATGTTGTATTATCACCTAATAATAAAAAATATGATATTTATTTTTTATAAATTTCAAATTATTTCAGGATTAAATGAGATAATACCTGCAAAGCGCTTAGCACAGTGCTGTAAAAGATTCAGTAATCTGGGTAAAGTCATTTTTTAGAATTGGAGAAGGTAATTTGTAAGGTGAAGCATAATCGTAGTAAAGACTAAGAGAACTATTTTGAATTTGAAAGATTAAAGAATTAGTGAACTATTTAGAAATAATGGGGCATATATGTTTCATGATGAAAATAATTATTACAGTATATCATTGGTTTAAAAAGAAAAATTGCTGTAAAGAGGTATAATATTGTAAAGAAAAATGATAAAGAAGTAGATCAGAGAATTGACTTTTTGGTTAAGTGCAGAAAGTTAGTGATTAGGAAGAAATGGAAATGTTTGATGGACTTCCATATGTGAGAAGCTAAGGCCTAAGCAAATGTTTTCAGGTTCTAATATTCCAACTACAGTGGTGTTGAGTGTTGAGCTTACCAGATGGTTGTTTTAGATGAAGTCTATAGCAGTTTGAGAGAGCAAGACATGAATAAGAAGGGACTATAGCAAAGCCAGAAAGAACATATAGCCAGAACATAAATAATAATAATAAGCCTCTTTCTCAGGCTACATAGGGTTATTTTTTTATTACACTCATTCTGTTTGAAAATTTCCGTAACAACTTGTTTTTACATCAAAATAGGTTTTTCTTTTGTCATCATTTCTCCATACTAGAACTCAATGGAAAACTCTTGCAAATGTACCACTCCAAAATGGTTTTTTTTTTTGAAGGAATGAAATCCACAATTGAAATACATTTCTTTATTGTGTTTTTTGTCTTTATTGAATGGTGAAAACAGATAAAGCTGTGAATCTTTTTCTACTGAGTTGAAACGCATATATTCCAACTGCACTGCCACCGTTTATCCATTACACCATTGGAAATGCCACTTTAGACTACTAAGGGGGAAGCCAATATATTTCTACTCTTTATAATTAGAGTACAGACGGAAGGGGAAGGGAACCAAAAACCTCAAAGCCTGAAGTTTATATAGAGAGAGTATATTTAGAGAATATAGCGCATACTTGTATTGGAATGAATTGAAAAACAGACTGTAAAAAGTTTATGTTCTGAAAAAATGTTTCGAAGAATAAAGCAATTGAATTTAGATATATTTTAAAGGAACCAGGGATTGACTGGCTCTTCATCTAATAAAACTTAATTTTTCAAAATCTCCTTCAGATAACTGTGGAGAATAATGGACTATTAGTATTCATGTATTAATATTTTCACTTAGCTAACACTAGCATAGTTTAGAAGATGGATTTAAATATCTCATTACATACAGTTTCTATTTAGAGCCCAAACTAGTGTCTGATATAGGGATTATATTTAGAATCATAGTATTTGGTGGTGGTCATAGTGGTGATGGTGACCTTTTTTGTGCTTTTTTTTTTTTTTTAAAGTTCAGTGTTTGAATTCTGTGCAAAATGGGCATGACCCTTTAAATTATATTGCGCATTCATCTCCCCTGCTTAAAAATCGCCTTTCTCCGTAATAGAAGATGCAAATTGTGAAGCCTGAAGTACAAATATGAACTGCTTTCTCACATGTTCATGAAGAGCTGGCAAATACTGAAGCTTCTTTGATAACAAGAGCCAATAACATATAGAGCCCAGAAGAGTCGTCTTGAACTCCAGCTCACACATCTGTGCTGTTCGCCCACTGGGGTTCACCTCTTCCATTGGGACCAGATTCCAGCAGAAACTACCACACTGACACAGGTATCACCAACTATACCTATAGCTGTCGCTCTCAGCTTACCTCATCATTACTAGTGCCCCTTGATTGCGTATACGGAGCACAAAGAATAGAGATTTTAAAAACTAATCCAGTAAATTTAATCTTGTAGAAAAAGAACTAACCCATTCAGGTTTAAAACTCACTTTACAAGGTAAATTACCTCAGATTTTTTCATGGTTTACCACTGAATATAACTGATAGCGTTGTTAACAAATATTTCAAGATATCTCTCAGATTAACTGAGTTAATAAAGCAAATGGTCACATCGATGAAGGCAGGATATGAATAATAAAATAATTATTTAATCAGTAATTCATTGTTCTTGTCTATATAATAGTGTGTTTCTCTATTTCACATCCACATCTAGAATTTTCTTATTTATGTGATATAGCTTCCATATTCATGAGATATTACAAACTTGGTAAAGAATTTTTAAAGGCATTATAAATCTATTTCTGCACAATCATGTTTTCTTATAAGAAGTTATCTTGTGGGAAACTATTAAATGTTATAAGTGAATATTATGAACACACAAAGGCCTACATATTTTAACCATAATATAAAAGACAACAACAGGGCATAATTCTCTGAGGAAATAAAATATATAAAAAGTGTTTTATTTGATGATACGCTGGCAAACTAGTGAACATAAGAATTTTAAGACTTTTTATGTTATCAAAATTCTATTCTATATAAATTGCTTTGATTATAAAAATGATATTTGAAATACTTGAAATAAATTAATTAACTTTTCAAAAAATTTGCAAGTAAAGTTAATATTTCAAGGAGAATTTGTTGCTTTTAGCCTATGCCTTCAAATATTATGGGCACAATGCTTCACACCCCACAAGAGTACAACTAAACTAATTTGCGTCCCAATTGTAGGGCTTTCATTTTTAACAACTTGTTGGAAGAGATTCTTTAGGAGATTATGGGAAGTAAACTATCTTTAATCATAAAAAAGAGTGAAGATAAATAGAAGAAAAATCAGGAGAACTCCTGAAAGAGAAATTTTAGAATAACCTATTATGTGACACTATTTATCTTTACAATACAAAATGACTTATAAAAATTATCTTTTTATTTTTCTGGATAGGGACAGTTTTAAAGTGTAGTATAAACATTTCATAGATCATAGCACTGTTACCCTTTTAAAGTTAAATACCACATTTGGAGAACTCCAGGTAACAGGTGAAATGACATCTAAAGAGATGCTGGTAACTGATAATTTTACAAATGGGAAAGAAAATAATCTGAGGCAAAAATCTTTCTTGGAAGAAAACTGCAGAAGTAAAATCATGCATCAGTATTTAAGTGGCATGAAATATTGATTTCAATAATACACAGAGAACTCAGAAAGATAGAACCTGAAAACTTAGTTTCAAAAAAAAACTGTTGATTTCTGCGTCTTAGAATTGTGTCTCAAAAATTTTTAGAGATGAATGAAAAACATCCAGAATATGCAGAGTTGAAACACATTCCTACCAAGAAGCAAATGCAAAAAGAAAGTGAGTATTTTCTTCTCCCAGTCCCTACTGAACTCTGATATTATTTTCTTTTCCTTGTTAAATAATTTTTCTAAAGAATTTCATTATAATTTAGCATATGACACATTATGTCTAACTCTTTCTCAAGATTTTGTTACTTAAAAGATTTACCTGATGGACTTCACATGGTAAGAAGAAAACAAGTATATAGATCTCCTCGATTTGGAAAAAATCCTATTCTGTCAACTCCCTTCACACGTACTGATAACCTACATGCTTTCTAAGAAATAGTGTGACTATGGGGTGGTAACCACGTCTCTCTTTTAATCTCCAGAGACAAAAGAGCAGCTAATTTACACAGAAGTGAAAATATGCACTTCAAAGTCCAATCGGACAAAGATAACAAGAACTGAATCACCTGAAGAAAAAGGTAAAGTTTACGTAGAGGACCTTGCTTACCTGTCCTCCAATTGCTCAGCTTACCACGGTCGTTAACTATAACTTAAGTTATAGTTAACTATAACTTAGTTAACTATAACTAAGTTAGCGTGCCCAGTTTCATGAGGTTGCTTAAACTATATCTTATAATCTAAACAAAAAAATGATATTGAAAGTGAAATGTCCATATTTAGTATATCCCAGATAATTAACGTAGTTTGAGTGCTACATAACCGCTACATAAATTTATGTAGTTTGGGTTATACATAAATTCATAACTGAGCAAATCAAGTAGAAAAATTACTGCTTTTCAATTTGGAAACAATTGTGAATCTCCTGATGTCACTATCCACTGATTTTTATGAAGTTTCAAGAAACAATATTTGATTAACATTATTTGATACATGTTTGGAATTATAATTTCTTCTACTGTTGAAGAACTGTAGTGAGGCCCCAATGAGAAAATGATGGATATTTATATATATATGCAAGCATATGATATTTACAGAATAATAAATATCTTCTGATTATGGGTCAATAAAATTGACTATACAGATATGTTTTATTTAGAAGTATGTTTGCATCTCAAAAACCAAGTCCACATATCTAGTATTCACTTTGTATTCATAAATCATGGAGATGAATCAGAGGATTATTTTGGTAAAGTTAGAATAAGTGACTTCCTTAAGAGGTATATAGTAGCAGAATAGGTAGTAGAACCCAGGCATCTAACTCTCAGTCCATTGATGTTTCAAATTGTACAGTATCCCTTTCACTTTATCATTTCAAGTTTGAAGACATTCAAGAGTTAGGGTCTTGAATTTATGGAACGTCTCCCTCTAAACCCTGTAATTCAGTCTTTCCTCTGCTGATCTCCTCAGCCTCTTTTTTTTCTCTCTGGGCAGGGTCTTCAGTTCCATCTGCCTGGTTGCCCACTATAGTGATTCTTGGAATCTTCTGTTTCTTTCTCCTTTTAACAACAGGAGTCTTGGGATTCATGGGTAAGTTAAAAAAGATCTGTGACCTGCACCAAATGTCTCCTCCCTTAACAATTAATATTTTTACCAGTCTTCCTTTCCTGGTAGTTCCATAGCTATGATCTCCAGTTTGCTACCCTTCCACCTTCACCACTAACGTAATCACTTGCCCATTTACCAAGTTCCTCAAAAGCTTCTGATTTTTTCTTTACTTACATAGCCTGGATCATATTCAGGATATTTCCAGGAAAGACTATATTTCAGGTTTTGTTGATGATGGATCATACTGTGTGAACATTAATTTTCTCTGTACTCTGTGACACCTTTCAGTAAACAGTCAAGCCCTCTTGCAATCTCCATTCTGCAGCTCAAATCTACTTATTTTTAATTGTTTATTCTCACAAACACCTAATACAACCCAACAATACTTTTCTCCTGTACTATTACTGTCGCCTCCTAATTTATCCTGAAGTCAAAAGACTTTCAAAGTCCTATTGCAATTGCCAAATAAACTTCTCCAAATATATCTATGATCATGTCATCAAGATGCCAAGAAACCGTTAACAGTTTTTCGTCCTCTACTGAATTATGTTAAAATTCCCTTATTTATATTTGCTTTCGTGAATCACAATTTCATTTCAACCAAATGATTTTAAGCTTTACTCCCTACGTCCAAATTGGCTTCAAATAATTCTAGATCATTTGCTGTTCCCCGCATGTTCTCTTAAGTTTCTCCACCCCAGCACATTTGTCTATGCTGTTCCCTTTATCTGGACAGCCTTCCTCATGTAGCCTATCTCTGCCTATGGAAATTTTATGCATCCCTCAAGACCCATCTCACAGGACATGGATGCCTTTTCTAAATCATCTGTGATGTATTTTCTAATTCCCTAACCAGATGTCAGTTCTCTCTGTCTAAAACCCATTTTGTGACCTTTTATTATTTTTATCTTGCAATTTTCTCCCTAGATCAGGGTTTCTAAACCTCATCACGATTGACATTTTGGTGGAATGATTGTTACGGATGCTGTCCTGTGCTTCATAATCTGTTTAGCAGCATAACTGTCATCTACTCACTAGATGATAGTAATTACAACCAAAATGTCTCTAGATAGTGTCAATATTCCTCAGAGGGTAAAATCACCCCCAGTTAAGAACCACTGCTCTAGATCATTTTCTTTTCATATTAGACACTGCAGGTGGTTCAAAAATAAATTAGTAACTAGCAAGTCTTGCATTAAAGGAAGTTACAGTCACTTGCAGTCAGTTGAGTGTTTACAGTTCTCGGTGTATATTTTTTAAAGAACATCATGCTCTTTGGTGACATAGCTGAGCCTTGGCTTCAGGCTTCCTGGTTTGCAAACGAAGCTCTCTGAATTGTGTGTGTGTGTATCTATAGTTGTGTATATAATAGATATATATTACTTTTATTGAGATACAACTATCCTACCATAAATTCCCCCTTTTACAATGTAAAATTCAATGGCTTCTAGTATATTCAAAGTTGTACAAACGTAATTATAATCAACATTAGAATATTTTCATTACTCCAGAAAGAAACCCCATACCCATTAGCAGTTGTTTCTCATTTCCCTCCAAATTTGCCAGCCTGAAGCAACCACTAATCTATTTTATGTCTCTGTAGATTTTCCTATTCTCAACATTTCATAAAAATGCAATCATATAATACGTGGTCTTTTGTGACTGGCTTCTTTCACTTAATATGATGTTTCCAAGGTTCATTCATGATGGAATGTATCAATATGGCATTCCCTCTTATTGACAAAAAATATTCCACTGTATGGATATAATTAATCTATATATTAATCCCTTATCAGATATACAATTTGCAAATATTTTCTCCCATCATTTGTGTTACTTTTTACTCTCTTGTAGTCACTTTTAATGCATAAAAATTTTTAATTTTGATGAAGTCCAATTTATCTATTTTTGCTTTGGTCACTTGTGCTTTTGGTATCATACCTAAGAAACCATTGCCTAAGATAGGATCACAAAAATTTGCACCTATGTTATCTTCTAAGAATTTTATAGCTTTAACTCATATTTGTGTGTTTGATCCATTTTGAGTTAATTTTCATATGTGATGTAAGGTGAATATGGGATATCTTTCCATTTATTTAGGTCTTTAATTTTTTTAACAAATTTTATTTAGTGTTTAAAGGATATGTCTTACACTTCTTTTGTTAAATTTATTCCAGAATATTTTATTATTTTTGATGCTACTATAAACAGAATTGTTTTCTTAATTTTATTTTCAGATTGTTCATTGCTAGTGTATAGAAATACAGTTGATTTTTGCATGTTGCTCTTATGTGATGCAATCTTGCAGAATTTGTTCATTAGTTCTAATACATTTTCAGTGGATTCCTTCAGATTTCCTATATACAATATTATGACATATAGAAAGAGATAATTTTGCTTTTTTTTCCTTCAAATCTGGATAATTTTATGTCATATTCTTGAATACTGTAACTAACTAGAACCTCATGTACAATGTTGAATAGAAGAAGTGAAAGTGCACAGTCTTATCTTGTTCCTGATCTTAGGGGGAAAGCGTTCAGTCTTTCATCAGAAGATGCGTCCCTGAACATGTGCACAGTCACCCAGAGATAGCAATGATTTCATCAGGGCTTTCTTTGACTCTCTCTTTCCCTGGTCTTTGTTAAGGTATCTGCCTCTGTTGCTGTCACACCCGTCTGTTAGACTTGACTAATTGTTGGCTGATTGCTCTTTTATTTTTGACAATGCCCAGGGAATAAAACTGTTCCACAGTTTAATCCAATTTGATTTGGGTCCTTTTTCAGGGGTAGTTTTTGAGGCCAGTCTTTGACATTTGTACTGATCCCAAGAAGGCTTTTCGTAGCTATCTCTTTCCTTGATCCTCTCTGACAAACTAAGCAGCCTATGTTTAAGATCATTACTTTCACAGAGCTACAGCCCTCCTCTTAACTGTTTAACACTCCCATTCCAAATCTCCATCATTTTCAAGAGCATCCCTAAGCTTGAACTTTCCTGATCAGATGAAGTCCATTCCTTTGGGGAAAGATTTGGAGCTCTCTGTTCTTATGACATTACTTTTTCCCTGGGCAAAATCTCTGTGACACTTCCCTGGAGCTGTGAGCAGGGCCAGTGGCACATTGCTCGTAGTAACACCCTTGAGCTGGTCCTGGGAGAAGGGAAGAGTAACCTCTGGTATTCTTGGCTTGCCTCTCCTGGGTAAGCTCCTCCTCCCTACTAGTGAGCTGGGATGAGAGCACTCCGTGCTCCAATATTTTGGCTTGCTCCAGCTGGGGGAGTGCCCCTACTCTGCAAGTATGAGGTGGGTGAAAGAAAGGGGTGCCAACCTTATAACTGCAACTGCCTGGAATTTAGCCTTTGCGATGTGGAGCTGGAAGGAATTAGAAATGTTGGTGGCCTTCCCTTCCTTTAGAGATAACCTAGTCTTAGACTATATATCTATGTAGAGATACCATGAGCTGGGAACTTGGGGAGAAGGAGCCTATCCTTCTTGGCCACATGCACTTACAGTGAATCATCCACGACGCTGAGCTCAGGTAGGGAGGGGGAACAGCTCAAGTGCTACAGACGCTCACTGTTCTTATCAAGATTTAGTAGATTTTCTTGAATAAATATTTCTTAATTTAACCTATACCCTTAAGACAAGTTCTAAAATTTTTAAATGGTGGGGTTTTTTAAATAACAGTTGTTTTCATCAGTTGTGGTTGTTTTGCTGAGGAGTAGTTCTTTTTTTTTTTTTAATAAATTTATTTATTTATTTTTGGCTGCGTTGGGTCTTTGCTGCTGTGCACGGGCTTTCTCTAGTTGCAGCGAGCAGGGGCTACTCTTCGTTGCGATGCGCGGGCTTCACATTGTGGTGGCTTCTCTTGTTGCGGAGCACGGGCTCTAGGCACGCAGCCTTCAGTAGTTGTGGCACACGGGCTTCCGTAGTTGTGGCACATGGACTTCAGTAGTTGTGGTGCGCGGGCTCAGTAGTTGTGGTGCATGGGCTCAGTAGTTGTGGCTTGCGGGCTCTAGAGTGCAGGCTCAGTAGTTCTGGTGCATGGGCCCAGTTGCTCCGCGGCATGTGGGATCTTCTCGGACCAGGGCTGGAACCCATGTCCCCTGCATTGTCAGGCAGATTCTTAACCATTGCGCCACCAGGGAAGCCCCAGGAGTAGTTCTACTGAGCTTATCCTGCCACCATTCTGGAGGGAGACTCTTCTGTATTGATTGTGAATATGCTCTTTATAAGTTAAAATGTCTGTATCCCTTTGCCACGGCAATTTTCATGATACCTTACACACCATGGAAGACTATTTAGTATTTTCTAGATTGAAATATGTTTTATCTCTCTCAATCCTGCATCTAACATATTATAGCAACATTGAGACAAGTAATTCTGCAGTTTTTGTGTGAGATTCATTCACTTCTTACCTCAAAGAGAGAGAAAGGCAAGGAACAGCCTTAGGATGAATCAGGTTGTATAGTAATCAAAGTACCTCAAGACAGTGTTGTAATTCTACCCTAAGATTCCCTATAATTAATGCATACATAGAATTTTGAAGTAATATATTTTTCACTTTTTTTCTCTTCCGGCTCTATGAGGATGAGCTTCCTGCCAAATTTTGTTTTATTTTCAATTTTTTTTTACCAGTGCAATTTAATAAATAGATAAGAATTCAATCCTTTTTTTAAAATGTGGTACATTCATCCTTAACTTGAATAGTATTACCTTTAAGTTGAAAAATAGTTGACATAAAATATTGCATAAATAATCATATGGATTGAGTGCAGACATAGCAAAAATTGTTTCCTGGCACATAAATGACTAGAGTTTAAAGGCAGTGATTAATAAAAGTTTAAAGTTTTAAAAGAACATTTTTTAATTTAATAATAATTTATATACTTATCAAAAAATATTTATTCCCTCTTAAAAATAAGTTATATATTACATATAGCCATCAACCATTCTCTTTATAGGAAACATTCTGATAAGTGTGAGATTAATTTAAAGATATAAGCAGTCATCATCAATATTTTAAAAGACTCTAATACAAAATTACCTTTTTATATTGTGGAAAAATGGAAGACAGCTAACCAAAAGAAAAAATTATTGAACAAAATTAACAAATTAAGATATTTTTATCATGTATCTAGGACCAACATTTTATGTTGTCATAAATATTAAATAAATTAAGAATTCATATATTAAAGTATTAAGAACAATTTGTGTCACATTGTAACCACTCAAATATTGCTCTTATCATTTTATAATCAAAACACAAAAGCCATAAGAACTAAACCATCTAACCATTTAAGGAAGATCTTATCATAGACTTTCCATAGAAAGACAGTAAGGGCCTCCCATCGATAGATTAAGAAATGGACTATTAAGAAAATGTTTATCAGACAAAGAGTAAGACTTTTTTTTTTTAGCAAGCTATTCTACCTACAACTCCTCTACCTTCAGTTATTAGTAACAATCACTCTTCAAGATTCTTGAAATAGTGATAATGCTGGACATGTACATGACTATCTTTTTTTAATTTATTCACCTAAAGAAGAATTATAAATGGATAAGGGGGAAGAAATGCAGATATTTATAGAGGAATAAACATTTGGGGTAGATTTCATGACTGATTAGCTGTGGGAGGTAAAGGAGAACAATAAATTCAGTTTTAAATCCAAATTTTGGGATCCCCTTAGGTGGATAGTGTTGGCTTAAATGAGAAGAAATAGAAGAATATAATGAGTATTATACTGTTTTGTAAGAAGACATTGAGCTGTGTAAGATCTTTTGAGTCGACTAACTGACAAGTATATAACCAGTAATGTTACAACTGTAGGATTGCAGCATAAAATATTCAGGAGGGGAATCCTGCCTCTGTATTATTCTTCATGATTCCAGTATCTTTACACTTCTATTCATCCTTTGCCTAGCAATGAAGTGATGTTTCAAAATCCAACCATTTGGCTTTACTGTTGAGTAGTTTTCAGAAGCTAAACAGCCACCATATCAATGATTGTGAAGGAGTAACACAAGTTCTGGGGTAGTGAGGCAGATTTTTTAATGATTAAGGCCATTAGAATCACTAGCAGAATGTTGAACATTACTGATATTTCTCAAATGTATTGGTATAGAAATTTGAAATGTTGAAATCATGGGCCTTACCTTAAAAATCCAAATAACTTAGCATCCATAAAAGGTTTTATTATGATGTAATTTCTGTCTTCCTTTATAGTCCTTTACAGATCCTTTATAGATCTCCCTAAAATCCCTTATATACAGCCTATCTTTTGGAGTACTGACTAACTTTGGAATACCTTAATATGTCATTTTCTCCCCCTTCCGCTACTTTGGGAAAATGACTGCAGCAATCTAGAATTTTATTGTCCATCCTTTTCACTTTCCCACCTCTTTCTCATACATAGCCAGAAAACAAATTTAAAATTAACTCTAATATGTGAAGTCTTGCTGACCTGTCACACTATTCTAGAACCTACATTTAGTCAGTCAACCCTCTTCTGAGTTCTAATAACAACTCGTGATTACCTTTGCTACATCAATGAACATGTAGTCCTCTAATCGCATACTCTCCCGACTACAATGAGTGAGTTTCTTGAGGACAGAAGCTTTGTATTTTTCATCACTCTATCATCAAGGTCTAGTAAGATGTTTTATCATTAATGTATTTTCAACAAATGAGATGTAAGTGTATAAATCATATGCAGAGAAGAGGTGCCTAAAAAGCACAGGAATAAAACTCCTGAACATTAACTGACATATTAAAATTTAAATTGTGCCTTTTATTCTACCCCATGTTATGTTTTCCTTGAGCTAATAATGTACAGTAAAGTTTTCCAGGGCCAGTTACTGAAGCCTTCATCAGACAACGTAACACAAGAAGACAATTCAGCATTTAAGAACATGACTTTCAAAGAGAAACCACTTAACAGAGGTATGCAGTTATGAATTGAAGACTGAGGCCAACAAGTTTCTTCTCTGTTTCTCTCAATCACTTGATAACCTGCTCAAATTGGATTTTCTTTTAGACTCAGCCAGTTGTGGAATCCAACTTTCATTTTATTTAATTGGAAAAAAAAACTCAGTCTTTCCCAGAGGTTAAATTCTTCTGTATACATGATAATATATTCTTTTAAATCACCATTTCTGAAAATAATACTTTTTCTACAAAAAAATCCTATCTCTCCTTTAGCTTATTCTCTAATCATTATTATACATTCTGATATGGGTATGTTGATCAGGTACTAAGTTAATGTACTAGTTAAGATCAGCTCTGTACCTATAGATTTTACTCAGTCTAGAGAATACAAAGAAGCTATTTTCTATTGTGAAGTCTTCTCCATAGAGGTTGTGAGGGAAAATACCAATTTTCTAAGAAATGTGCCCTAGAGAATTTAATAATATTATGTATATTGGACATATATACACTACCAAACATAAAATAGATAGCTAGTGGGAAGCAGCCGCATAGCACAGGGAGATCAGCTCGGTGCTTTGTGACCACCTAGAGGGGTGGGATAGGGTGGGTGGGAGGGAGGGAGATGCAAGAGGGAAGAGATATGGGGACCTATGTATATGTATAACTGATTCACTTTGTTATAAAGCAGAAACTGACACACCATTGTAAAGCAATTATACTCTAATAAAGATGTTAAAAAAATAAAATAAAATAAAATAAAAAATAATATTACGCATAGATTTGGAGGGATATGTCATCTCCCCAAGGTGAGGGCTCCTTTCAGAAAACAGAAATGAAGTCCATCCATCTTATGAAATAAATGTTTTTACAAGGACAAGAAAGGATTCCTCAATCTCTGAGCTCCAGAGCATTCTTTTCAAGATACATACTGAATGGTCTTCGGGGAATATCTTTTGTTTTCAAGGAAGGGAAAGCGGCACATGTAAAACTAAATGGTCATGTTGTGGAGAGAAATGTTATTATTTTTCGGATGAATTGAAGAACTTTGAAGAGAGCAAAAAAATCTGCAAGGGAATGAACTCTACACTTCTTAAGATAGAAGATGAGAAAGAACTGGTGATGTATATTTTCTGTTTTCCCTCTCACACTGTATTTCTCTAGCCATTAACTGTTGGCTAAATCTCAATGCTTGATAATATTTGAGTGTCCAGCATAGTTTACAGTTGTAAGTTGATTCAGATCGAGACAGTTCTCATGTTAAAGTCAGAAATACAAGTAGAAATGAAATTAGAATTTCATTTAATTCATCTAACTCATCCACAATTAGAATTTTTACAGTATAGCAAACATAAAGGCAAACATGAAGCAATTAGAAAAAAATTTTTATCCTTAAAATATATCATTTTATCAGAGATAGTTGTATTTCTATATTGATAATTTCATGGAAATTTAGCTTTAGCCTCTCTGAAAAAAATATCATTTTACCTCTAACAAAATCAAGAAATACAGCATTCACTGAGCTTGAGGTAAAAGGAAAAGCTCAATATGAATTTAAAGTTGAAGATCAATTAATTCCAACTCATATTAAATTTTAACTCATACTAGTTTCCAAGAAAACTGAAGTAAATATTTCATAATCCTTATCATTATGTCTTGCTTTGAATGTAGAAATAATTTACCATTATTCTTTCAAAAAATATATATTCTTACATTCCAGGTTAATATCCTCTCATAGATAAATAGACACTAAGAATCACTCAGTTTTCTGTACTAATCCAATTACCTATATCCTTGGCTTTTAACAACTCATAAATAGCTATAAAAATATGAACTTGGAAACCATCAAGAAAACAAAGCAAATCTGAACCTGAAAAGAAGACATTCATAGAGTCTGAAATAACCTCCTTTTGACTCCAATAGAAAATGCATGTAGGTAATGAATGTTAACTAGATTTTTGTGGTAATCATTTTGCAATACATACAAATAGCAAGTCATTATATTGTACACCTGAAACTAATATAACCTTATGTCATTTATATCTCTACTAAAAAAAAGAAAAGAAAATTGTTGTTGATAGGGTAAATTTAAAAATTTGACTTTATTTACAGACAGGTCAGAGAGCTTATATGAAAATATAACATATTTTAAAATAGCCAGGTAAGGGAGCAAATGTGAAATGTGTCTCTGTCCAACATAAATTAATAATCACATTTTAGTGAGAAAATCCCTTATAGTCTTCTTAGGTAAGAACTATAGAATTTATATGGATAATGACCAGATTTTCAGAAGTATTTATACTATACCACCCAGAATTATTATAGAAACATTAGGAAAGAGGTGAGAGGTGTTAGCCCATGGAACATTTGGCTCTTACTATGAGTGTCTGTACCTTAACTTTGTTTACCCGAAGCCTTTTTATAGAATTTTACAGAATTTCAGAGGAACATTGTAAAATATGTGATATTCAATAATCCTCTTATTTTATCCACTGTATCTTTTGACATAAGAAATCTTAACTTGGTGTCCATAGATATACAGAGGGTCCAAGAATTAGTTTCAGAGTCTAGAAGCCCTGATCTTTCATGCAGGGTATCTTCATCAAGAAATAAAAGCATTGGGACTTCCCTAGAGGTCCAGTGGTTGAGACTCCATGCTTCCAATGCAGGGGGCACGTGTTCGATCCCTGGTTGGGGAACTAAGATCCCACATGCCGCATGGCATGGCCAAAAAAAAAAAAAGAAAGAAAGAAAAGCATTTATGAAAACCCTAAAACTGAATGCCAAATTTTATGTCTAGATGTATATATGTAATTTTTTTTCTAGGTAGATGGACTAAGTTTTCGTCATCTTCTCTATGGGGGAAGAAACAAAAGAAAATAGAAACTAAGGGTGAAAATTAAAACAGAATAGGGAAACAAAATTTACAGTCAGAAACCCTTGCTTTAACTCCCTTTCACACATTATTTTGTTTGTAATAAAACTGGCTATATTTTCTTTCCAACATATTTAGGAAGATCATGTGAGATAATATATGTGCATACATGTTGTAAAAATTAAGGTACAAGATGAGTATCAAGTAATTTCCAGCCAGCTATAAAAACACCTCATCTGATAGCATAGGGACCACTTCTTCAAGATGCCCACTGCACAAAAAATAAACAGAGTACTTGTGGAACAAAATATAAAACATTCATAGAAATCTCACAGCTATCACACCTGGACCTCAAAGTACAAATCAAACTTTGCTCAGAATTTGTCTTTGAGCTACAGGTATAAGTTTTGAAAGGAAATTTTTAAAATTTCAGTCTAAAGTCTAAATAAAGATAGGTAAACTAAGAGAGTGTTATTTTATGTCTCATTTATGCCACTATAGTTAATAAAATATAACTGAGATTCCATTATTTTATCATTTGAACAGAGTCAGGATGAAGTTGATTTTTATACTTTTTATTATTCAAAATAATAATATTAAGATTATTATTTCATTTCAGAAATATAAAAAGACTTTTTCTCACAGAATATATCCCTTTTTATTGCAGAACTTCATTCAAAGTCAACTATCCTATTTCTATTGGGTTGGATTGTCCCGTAAAGGAACCAGAAGTCCATGGAAGTGGGAAGATAAGTTACCACTTTTCCTCAAATTGCAAGTCTCTAGAATAGATAGTAATTAATAAGTTCTGTAATCACAGAATCTGACTTACATTTCCGAGAATATATAGGAAAAATGCACATTCATATATAGACATATATGCATACGTGTATAGGCATGTACATGTACAGACACACACACACACACACACAAAGAATTTAAGTTCAGGAAATGAGTATATGGAGAGAGGGAGGCTTTTCAACTTCATTCCTGTAATCCTCATAATGTACCCTTTGGGAAAGGCTAGGGCACCAAGGGATAGTTTCCTATAAGGAAAGAAAAAATATACCACCTTAACTTTGGACCAATATTTCTTATTATGTCTGCATTAGTGAATGCATGTTTTACATTACTCATATACTTTTATTTTATGTTAAGTGATTGGAAAGAATCAAAGGATGGAAACTGTGCAAGTATAGCAGCGACGAGGATGGCTGTTTCTGACTGTTCCAAATTCATGTACTATATTTGTGAGAAGTAAATTGCTTGTCTTGCTACCTAATGAAACAACAATAACAGAAGACACAATAATTTTTTCTTATGAAAACTCTGACTCTTGGAGGTTCTAGACTATATCTCTCTCATTTCAGAATATCTTTGCTTTGTTATGGGCTGTACCTATATTCTAGCCTCTGAGATATATCGGACCCTCCACTTCTGCCCCTTTCACATGTAGATGCAAGATCACAGAGATTATGAGCACAGGCTGGTGGAGTGAGAGAGTATCAGTGCTTCTCATGAGTGTTAGGAAGCAAAGTTCTGTATACTCTATTTCTGCAAGTCACACAGAGTTAGTAAGTAATCTTGCAAACTTTGTCACTATCATGCATATTTTATCTGGCATTTAATGTCAACAATAATTAAAGTCATTATTATGTATTAATTGTGTACACATTTCCATTTGATTCCTTAATTTTTAGGAGAAAGACAGCATAGTGTACGGGAAAGAGAATAAACAGTATCTTGAATCGATCAGTGTTTGCGACCTGCACCACAACTAATAGCTTTTGTGCTCTCTGGCAAGTCCAAACTTCTGAGTCTGTTTCCTTATCAGTAGGTAGACTACCAACTGTTTTGCAAAGTGGCTGTACCATTTTGCATTCCATTAGCAGTGTGTGACAGTTCCATTTGCTTGTATCCTTCCAACATTTAATATTGTCAATTTTTAACACCATTTTAATAAAGGCATGGTATAATTTAACTGTGGTTTAAATTTGTATTTCTCTAATGAATAAATGATGTGCACCATCTTTTCATATGTTTTTTGTTAACCGCATATCTCCTATGGTAAAGTATTAATTAAAATCTTTTGCCTATTTTTATTGTATTGTTTGTTATTGAGTTCTGAGAGCTCTTTATATATTTTAGATACTGATATTTTATCCAACGTGTTTTATAAAAATTGTCTTCCAGTCTTACCTTGTATTCTCTTAACATTGTCTTTCGAAGTTTTTAGAAGTTTAGATGAGCAGAAGTTTGTGTTAATAATTTTTTAAATCATAATTTATGTTTTTGTATTTTAAGAAATCTTTAATTAACCTGAAGTTGAAATTTTTTTCCCTATGCATTCTTTAAGAAACTCTAAGCTTACATTGAATTTTGTACTCCATTTCAAGTTAATTTTTGTATATAGTGCAAAGTATGGATTGAGTTCCTTTCTAAAAAATTTTTGCATAGAGATGTCTGATTATGCCAGCACCACATTTTGAAAACTGTACTCTTCTGTTGAAATATCATGGCACTTTTGTCAAAAATAAATTGGCCAAATATGCATGGATCTATTTCCAAACTCTCTATCCTGTTTCATTGATCTGAATATCTGTCTTCTTTCACCAAAATCTTGATTATTGTGACTATATAGTAAGTCTTGAAGTAATGTGAGTTCTACTGCTTGTTCTTTTTCTAAATCGTTTTGACATTTTTTTGCAAAGAAAAAAAATTTCACTTAGTGGGCATTTTTTAATTATAATTCCATTACCCAGTAAATGGAATCAGAGCTCCTTGGAAAAATGACTGATTCTAAGATCCGGGTAGGAAATATATAAGAAGAGCCTGGAGCTTTTCGTAGTTCTAGAAGATGGAGAAGTGTTTAAAACGATAGGGGTATGTCAACAGGATTGAGGAACTAGGTAAAAGAATTCCCAGTGGCCAAAGTTGGAACAGTTTAAGCAGCAAAAACAACAAAAAAAGGTAGTGTTGCATTATAACCCAAAATATAAAATAAATATCCATGAGTCCATAGTAGTATAAATGATTGAATACTTAAATAAATGGGGGAGATGACACAACTCTCCAGTGCAGAATAATTCCAAATAAATTATGTACATGCTCCTGCCTGAAGGTGTTGGGACCTAACTCCTTACTCCTTTTAAGTGTTTACTGCACATAACGATTTCCTTCCAAAGAAATTGTTATAGAATCATATGGAAAGGGGAAAAAAGAGAAACTTTAGAGTGGAAAACCTGACAGACACCTCCTCAGTGAGCAAACGTGACATCAACAGTTATGAGTCATATTCACAGTTTGTTCTCTTGATATGATGTGATAAAAATGGCACTCTGTGGTCCTGCTCAAAACTTATAACCCCATCCTACTCATGAGAAGAATGTCAGATAAATCGCAATTGAGGGATATTCTAAAATATACCTACCTAGCACTCCTCAAAATTATCGGGATCATCAAAAACAAGGGAAACCTGTAACAGCCACGGGGATCCGAAGGAGACATGACAACTAAATGTAATGTGGTAACCTGGATGGGATTCTGGAATAGAAAAAGGACATAGGTAAAAAATTAAGGAAGTATGAATAAATTATGGATTGAGGTTAATAAAAATGTATCAGTGTTGGTTTATTAATTATAACAAATGTGCAATACTAGTATAACATGTATTATAGAGGAACTGAGTGCAAAGTATATGGGAATTCTATACTACCTTCAAATTTTTCTGTAAATGTATATTGTTCTAAAAACTAAAGTGCATTTAAAAAAATTAATATCAGCATGTAAAATTCTACAAAATAAAACTGTACTGGGTTTCTGATTTTGATTGGCTTAAATTTATAGATCAATTAGGGGAGAAGAGGAATCATCATAATATTTAGACTTCCAGTTCAGGAACATGGTTTATTTATCAATTTGTCTTCTTCAATTTTATTTTTTAATTTTATTTATTTATTTATTTACTTATTTATGGCTGTGTTGTGTCTTTGTTTCTGTGCGAGGGCTTTCTCTAGTTGCGGCAAGTGGGAGCCACTCTTCATCGCGGTGCGCGGGCCTCTCACTATCGCGGCCTCTCTTGTTGCGGAGCACAGGCTCCAGACGCGCAGGCTCAGCATTTGTGGCTCACGGGCCTAGTCGCTCCGCGGCATGTGGGATCTTCCCAGACCAGGGCTCGAACCCGTGTCCCCTGCACCGGCAGGCAGACCCTCAACCACTGCGCCACCAGGGAAGCCCTGTCTTCTTCAATTTTTCTCACTAGTGTTTTATAATTTTCAGCATACAAATGGTGCACATATTTTGGTACATTTATACTATCAAATTAATATTTTTGATACTATTGTAAATGGTACTTTTGTTTATTGCAATTTCCAATAACTTAATTTTAGTATATAGAAATATAATTGATTTTGATATACTGTTCTTGTATCTGAAACCATGCTTAACTTCCTGATTAGTTTTAGGCGGATTTTGGAGAGACTCTGTAATTTTCTATGCAGACAATTATGTCATTTTGCAAATAAACATAGCTTTGTTTTCTCTTTCCAATCTGTATGACTTTTTTTCTTGCCTTATTGCACTGAAATGACCTCCATTATGACGGTGAATAGGAACGGCAAGAGCAGATATCCTTGTCTTATAACCAATGTTAAGGGGAAAGTACTCATTCTTTCACTGCTTAATATATTATTAGCTGTAGGTTTTCTGATGATCATATGGTCTTTCTTCTTTAGTCAATCAGTAAGGCAAATCACATTGATTGATAAATTTTGCATATGCAGAATAAACCCCAATCAATCATGATGTATAATCTTTTTTATAACTTGCTCAATTCGGTGTGTTACTATTTGTAACAAATAGTACAAAATGGGTTGGAACATGTTTGATTCTCTTCTGTCTCCTGGAAGAAGTTTTTTTTTAATTTTATTCTTTATTCTTTAAATATTTGGTAGAATTCACAAGTGAAGCCATCTGGAATTTCCTCTGGAATATTTTAATTACAAACTCAGTGTCTTTCTTTAGATATACAACAATTCAGGTTATCAAATTCTTCTTCTGTGTGTTTTGCAAGATCATGTTTTTTCAAGAAATTTCTCTGTCATCTAAGCTTTAGAATTTATTGGCAAAAAGTTCTTCATAATATTCTTTTAATATCCTTTTAATACCAATATTATCTGTAGTAATGTTGCTCTTTCATTCCTTGTGTTGGTCTTTTATGCCTATTTTTTTCTCTTGATCAGTCTGGCCAGAGGTTTATCAATGTTACTGATCTTTTCAAAACTTCTTGTTACATTTATTTTATTATTTTTATTTCAAATTTCACTAATTTCTGCTCTTAATTTATGATTTCCTCCCTTTACTTGATTTAGTTTTTAATTCCTTTTCTTAGTCTGTGTTCTCAAGGTGGCAGTTGAGATTATTGATTAGAAAAGTTTCTTCCAATATAAGCATTTTATGATACACATTTCCATCTACACACTGATTTAACTTTATCCCACACAGTTTGATCTCGTTTGTCTTCATTCATTTCAAAATATTTTTAAATATCTCTCATGATTTGTCTGACCTTTGCATTATTTCTAAAAGTGTTGTTTAGTTTTCAAATATTTGGAGATTTCTTAAATATTTTTCTATTATTGATTTCTAGATTAAATCCACTGAGGTCAAAAGAACATACTTTGTGTGATTTCATTCTTACACACTTTGTGTAAGTTTGTTGAGGTTTGTTTTATGAACTAAAATAAATTTGATGTTCAAAGTACATTTGATAGAATGTGTGGTCTGCTACTGTTGACTGTGGAATTCCATAAATATTTAGGACAGCTTGGTAGATAATATTGTGCAGGTCTTCAATATCCTTACTGATTTTATGACTATGTATTCTATTGATTACTAAGGGAGGAATGTTTAAGTCTCCAGCCATAACTGTGGTTTTGTTTATTATTTCAGTTCTATCAAGGTTATATTTTATGATATTTTAGGAATATTTCTAACATACAGAAAGAATAAAGAGTAACACAGCAAACATAGGTACCAACTTTAAAGATGTAATAAATGCTGATATTTTATCTACTTGCTTTAGAACCAGATATAGTTGGATAGAATTTTGTACTCCTTCCCAAGCCCATTCCTCCCCTTTATATGGACACCTCCTATTTTGAAGTTTATGTGTATCATTGTCCATGATTTTATATTTGACTACATATTGACAACTTTAATTTTTTTCTTTTAGATTTATTTTTATTGAAATATAGTTGATTTACAATGCTGTGTTAATTTCTGCTATACAGCAAAGTGACTTAGCCATAAAAAAGAATGAAATAATGCCATTTGCAGCAACATGGATGCAACTAGCGATTATCATGCTAAGTGGCATTAAGTCAGAAAGACAAATACCGTATGATATCACTTAGATGTAGAATCTAAAATATAGCACAAATGAACTTATCTATGAAACAGAAACAGACTCACAGACATAGAGAACAGACCTGTGGTTGCCAAGGGGGAGGGGTGGATGAGTGGGGGATAGACTGAGAGTTTGGGGTTAGTAAATACACACTATTACATACAGAATGGATAAATAACAAGGTCCTACTATATAGCACAGGGAACTTTATTCAATACCTTGTGATAAACCGTAATGGAAAAGAATATAAAAAGAGTGTGTATATGTGTATAACTGAAGCTTGTATCAGTTTTAGAATCAAAAAAGAAATAAAGTTATATTCATTGAAATAAAAGACTCTTCTACCTGCTGTCCCTCCCCACTCTTTCTGGCGAGTAAGGTCTAGTCCTGTAAGTCAGCTAGAGAAGAGATGTTTTTCTGTCTTCCATCTCATCCTCTCCACTTCAGGAACCAGTGTGCAAATCCTGTCCCTCCTTCTTTAGAAAAACAAAAATCCCTAAGTGAATCTAGACTGGAAGCATACTGAAAGCTAATAAAATAGGTGAACATCGTTGTTTATTCGGCAAAGCCCAAAGACAAAATTAAATTGCACACAAGCAGCATCAATTTTAAACTAGGCCTATATCCCTCAGACCCATTCAATCACCTTGTTCCTGGGTTCAGTTTCATATTTAAATTTCTGATTCCTGTCTTGTTAGGTGTCAATCGTATAACTGATTGGCTAATTATTCCTAGTTTGGAGTCAACTATAAACTTGGTACACTGAGTCTATATTTTCTTATATGCTGTTGATAAAAGTGTAGGTTGACATTTTAAAAAGTTAAAAACAAAAAAGTGTAGGTCAGATTAAGTCTCTGAGTGACAACTTTAATTTTAATATAATTCTATATATTGACTTATATATTATAATTATGAGTGGACAATATACAGAATGGAAGTATACCTAAATGGAACTATTATTATACATGATCTACACTGCTATTTTAGTCAGTATTGTGTCTTCCCGTTTCTACCCATATTGATATTAGTGGACCTAGAACTTCATTTTAACCTCAAAATTTTATTTTATAAAATTTTTACAGCTCATTCATTTATTTCCCTGTCCTCAGACATCTCCAATATTTCCCATTTTTCTGTACCAATAGTGCTGCAATAAACATCCCTGTTATCAATAAGTGGAATTTCCTATTTATACAATTAACATTTTTTTGACATGCAGGTTATCTTTTTCTTATTATTATTCCAATGAAGTTATTTAAAAATCTGAATACAATCCTTTTATTGTTGTTTTTGTTATATATAATATGTCTTCTTCAATTATTGGGGTTTTTTTAACTTTTTGTTTTGAAATAACCATACACTCACAGGAACTTAAAAAAACAGTGCAGAGAGATCCCACGTATCCTACACCCAGATTTCCACAAAGGTAGCATCTTATATAACTTTTTAGTCATTTGCATAACAACTTAAATAAAAATTATGCTACAATATAAAAGCCAGGAAATTGACACTGACATAATCAATAGACTTTATTCAGATTTCACCACTTTTGTTTGTTTATTTAATTTCTAATTGTGGTAAAATACACATAATACAAAATTCATCATCTTAAGTACTTTTAAGTATGTACTTCAGTAGTGTTAAGTATATTTGCATTGTTGAGCAACCAATCTCTAGAACTCTTATCTTGCAAAATGAAACTCTATACCAGTTAATTCCCCATTTCCCCCTCTCCACAACCCCTGGCAACCACCATTCTACATTTTTTCTCTCTGAATTTGATTACTTCAGGTACCACCTGTAAGTGGAACTCCTTGAATTTCATTCATGTTGTAGCATGTGTCAGAATTTACTTTCTGTTTAAGGCTGCATAATATTCCATTGTATGTATATACTATACTTCACCTACCCATTCATCAATTGATGGACACCTGGGGTGCCTCCACCTCTTAGCTAATATGAGCAATGCTGCTATGAACATAGTGTACAAACATCTCTTCAGAACACTGCTTTCGATTCTTTTGGATTCATAGGATCCAGAAGGGAGTTTCTAGATCTATGGTAGTTCTGTTTTTACAGTTTTGAGGAACCACCATACTGTTTTCCACAACAACTTCACCAGTTCACATTCTACCAACAGTGCACAGTGGTTCCAATTTCTCGCCATCCCCGCCAACACTCATTGCTTTCTGGGTTTGTTTGTTTGATTCGCTGTTTTATTGAGATATGACTGATACACAGCTCTGTATAAGTTTAAGGCATACAGAATAATGATTTCACTTACATATACTGTGAAATGATTGCCACAATAAGTTTAGCTAACATCTATCATCTCATATAGATACCAAAAGAAAAGAAAAAAGAAAAAATGTTTTTTCCTTGTGATAAGAACTCAGGATCTAGTCTCTTAACAACTTTCAAATACACCACATATCAGTGTTAAGTGTAGTCATCATGTTGTACATTGTATCCCGAGTACTTATAAATGGAAGTATGTACCTTTGACCAGCTTTATCCAATTCCACCTCCCCCTCACTCCCACTTCTGTTTTTTTCTGTTGTTGTTGTTGTAGCCATCCTAATGTGTGCAAGATATGTTAAACAATATGTTACTGTAACTTTGATTTTTATTTCCCCAATGATTAGGGATGTTGAGTATCTTTTCATATACCTGTCAGGCATTTGTATATATTCCCTTGAGATATTTCTATTCAATTTTTCTGCCCATTTTAAAATAAAGTTATTTGTTTTGTTGTTTTTGTTGAATTGTAGGAGTGCCCCATATATTCTGGATATAATTTCCTATCAGATATGTGACCTGTCACACTCTCCATTCTGTATGTTGTCTTTTCATTCCATTGACTGTGTCTTTTGACAGAGAGAATTTTTCAATTTTGATGTAATCCAATTAACTTACTTTAACTTTTGTTGTCTGTGCTTTGGTAACATATCCAGTAAATCACTGCCAAGTCCAGCGTCATGAATATTTTCCCCTATGTTTTCTCCTAAGATTTTTATAACATTATGTCTTACATTTAGGTCTCTGGTCCATTTTGAGTTAATTTTTTATGTGATGTAAGGAAAAGGTCAAATTTCATTCTTTTGCAGGTGAATATCCAGTTTTCCCAGCAACTCTTGTTGAAGAGACTGTCATTTTCCCATTTTATAAAGGTCTTGACATTTTTGTTGAAAATCATTTGACAGTATATGCAAGAATTTATTTCTGGGCTCTCTATTCTATTCCACTGGCCTTATATGTCTGTCTCTATGCCAGTACCACACTGTTCTGATTATTGTAACTTTGTAATAAGTTTTGAAATAAGGAAGTGGAAGACCTCCAATTTTTTCTTTTTCAAGATTGTTTTGACTATTATGGGTCCCTTGACATTCTGTGTTCTGTCCTGGAGAAAGTTCCATGTGTACTTGAGAAAACAGTGTTCTGCTCTTGTTGGGTAGCAGTTTCTTTCCATGTCTGTTAGGCGCAATTGGTCTATAGTGTTGTTTGAATCTTCTATTCCCTTATTGATCTTCTGTCTGGTTGTTCTATCCATTATTGAAAGTGGGGTAATGAAGTCTTCTGCTATTATTGTGGATCTATTTCTCTCTTCAATTTTGTAAATGTTTTCTTACCTATAGTAGCTCTGATATATTTATAATTTTATAATTGTGAATCACATACATCAATCAGTGAATTGACTCCTTTATCATTGTATAGTGTCCTTCTTTGTCTCTTGTACAGTGTTTGATTTTAAATCTATTTTTTTTGCTATTAGTATAACCATCCTTGCTCTCTTTTGGTTACTATTTGCATGGAATATTTTTTCCATCTCTTCATTTTCAACATATGCATGTCCTTAGATCTAAAGTGAGTCTTGTAGACAGCATATATTTCAATCTTATTTTTTTCATCCATTCAGGCAATCAACATACTGTCACTGGGGAGTATAATCCATTTACATTTAAAGTAAGAGCTGATAGGGAAGAACACACTATTATCATTTTGTTATTTGTTTTTTGTATGTGTTACAGCTTTTCTGTTCCTTATTTCCTCCATTACTGATATGCTGCATGTTTAATTGATTTTTTTGTAGTGACATGCTTTGATTCTCTTTTTGTTTTCTGTATATTGTATAGATATTTTACTTGTGGTTACCATACAATTACATAAAACAGCTTAAAGTTATAATAATCTATTTTAGTCTGAAAACAATTTCAATCATATAAAAAACTCTACACCTTTACAGCGCCATCTCTCCACTGTGTGTTACTGATGTCACTACATCTAAATCTATTGTGCACCAAATAACATAGTGTTATAGTTATTTTTATGCTTTTGGCCTATAAATCCTATGAGAGAATTAAAAGTGGAATTTAGGAACCAAATAACAATAAGCAGGTTTTCATATTTATCCATACCTTTATCTTTATCATAGAGTTGCATATTTTTTAGGGTACTGGGTTACTGTCTAGCAGCCTTTCATTTTAACTTGAAAGACTTCCTTTAGCATTTCTTGTTGGGCAGGTCTTATGGTAGTGGACTCTCTCAGCTCTTATTTATCTAGGAGAGCACAAGTTTCTCTATTTTTGAAGGACACTTTTGCAGATCAGTGTTCCTTGTTGACAGTATTTGCTTTCAGCACATGAAATATATAATCCTACTGCCTTCTAGCCTGTAAGGTTTCTGCTGAGAAATCTACTGATAATCTTACAGAAGTTCCCTTGTATTTATCTGATTAGTCACTTTTCTCTTGTTGCTTCCAAGATTCTCTTTGTCTTTGACTTTAGACAGCTTGATTATAACATGTCTTGGTGTGGATCTTTTTGGATTATCTTACTTGGATTTTGTTGAGTTACTTGTATCTTATATTTACTTCTTTCCTTAAATTTGGGAATTTTTTGGCCATTATTTTTTCAATTAAACTTTCTGTCCCTTTTTCTCTATCTTCTCTTTCTCGGACTCTCATAATCTATGTGTTGGTCTCATTGATGGTGTTCCATAAGTTCTTTAGGCTCTGTTCACTTTTCCTTATTTTTTTTCTACCTCAGACTTAACTCTTTCAAATGACTTATCTTTAAGTTCAAGGATTCTTTCTTCTATATGATCAACTCTGTTATTGATTCCTCTTGTTCATTTTTTAATTTAGTTATTATATTTATAAGCTCTAGAATTTGTTACTTTTATGATTTCTGCATGTTTATTGGTAATCTCATTTTGTTCATAAGCCCTTTCCTTGATTTTGTTTAGTTTTAGATATGTGTCACTATTCTCCGTTAGCTCACTGAGCAACATTTTGTTTTTTAGTTTTCTTACATTTCTTGCAAGTAATCAGAGGCCTACCTTTCTTTAATTTCAGTCTCTGAATTTTTTGCTTTGTTATTTTGAGTGGACCATGATTCCCTGTTTCTTTGTATGCCTTGTGAACTATTACTGAGATTTGAGCCATGAAAAAACAATCACCTCTCCCCGTATTTACAGACTAGCTTTGTTCAAAGGAACACCTTCACTAATTAGTCAGACATAAAGGACCAGAGTTCTCTCAACCTTTTCTGGTAATGTGTCTTTTCTGGTTCTGTCTGTGTGTTTTTATTCTAGTTTCCTATATATGTGGCTGCTTTTTTGTTTTTGTTTTTGTTTTTTTTTTTAAACACTATTTTATTTATTTATGGCTGTGTTGGGTCTTCGTTTCTGTGCGAGGGCTTTCTCTAGTTGTGGCAAGTGGGGGCCATACTTCATCGCGGTGCGCGGGGCCTCTCATTATTGCGGCCTCTCTTGTTGCGGAGCACAGGCTCCAGACGCGCAGGCTCAGTAATTGTGGCTCACAGGCCCAGTTGCTCCGCGGCATGTGGGATCTTCCCAGACCAGGGCTCGAACCCGTGTCCCCTGCATTGGCAGGCAGATTCTCAACCACTGCGCCACCAGGGAAGCCCGTGGCTGCTTTTTAAATGTCTTAATTTCCCTAAGAGTTTTACCACTGCATCTTCTCAGTTGCCTTGGATTTCTGTAGCATTCTGCTGCCCATAATCACTTGTCCCCAGGAGCTCACAGCTTTGCAGAGCTCCTGTAGCTCTAAAGCACCACAATGCCTGCCACTATTATACCAACCAGGTGTCCAAACTGTGCACAATTCTCATCATTGCTCTGAGTCAAGTGAGATGAAAACCAGTTCCTGCAGCAGCCTCCAGACAAACCAGGACTTTACAAGCAACTGTCATGTTTTTCCTTCTGTCTCAAGGGAGAATCCAGGAATTTGTCAGTTTCCTTCTAACCATTCTGTGCTGCACTAGAGAGGAGGTGAAAGAAAGGCCATGAAATCTCCTGTCATTATGAATGAAGCTTTTTCAGGTTACACATTGTTTGGTTGCTGCAGTTCCTTAACTGGTATCTAGAATCCTCAAAGACTATTTTGGTTCATGTGTAGTTGTTTATTCAGTGGTTCCATGGGGGAAATTAGGGCCTGGAATTTCCTACCCAGCCATCTTTCTGACCTCATTCACTCACTTATACGTGTGTGTGTGTATGTGTGTGTGTGTGTGTGTGTGACCTTAGATTTCCTGATGATCACTTCCAGCCTCATAGTATTAACACTGTCCCTGCACTGATGCATGAACAAACCTCTCACTTGAACTTGATAAGCGTGTACCAAAATGCCCATGTGACATCCTGTGGACAACTAAATGTTTAATATATTTATCCACCGTATATCTAAAACTGAATTCCAGAAATACCCCATGAAAATTACTGACAACTATTCTTACAACTGCTGACCAAGAACGTTGAAATCTCTTCTTTTTACCTCCATACACAAAAAGGTATTTTGTGATACAGCAAAATGTGTTGGACTGCATATCACTCCATAGCATTTAGCATCCTCTAATATGCTATATAAATTACTTGGCATATTTGGCAGTTCCTACTGCCAAAGAATGCAGGAAGAAATAATGCTCTTTTGGTCTGGTTATTTGGGGCCTGAGATTTGCATTTGGTTGCCAGTCTGAGGAGTGAGATCAGCTGGAATTAAAGATATTCCCTAAGTCCCCAAGGATCATTTCCTGGTCTTGACCTGTAACCTATGGATCAGGTACTGAGAATGAAAGGGAGGACGGAGACTATAAAATACAAACTTACAGATTCTTAGAAGCATTAGTGCCTTCCAGCCACATCCAGGGATGATTAGCTCCTCTTCCCTCTAACCCAACCCAATGATTGTATTTTATTTTTGACTGAATGAAGGTCTGTGGGAAAATTAGAATCACTAGCATTATTCATAATATCAACAGTAACACTTTGCTACAGGAAACTCTCATAAAATACTGGGCATATTTGTCTTCAAATGCCCCTACGATAAATAGAGCTGGCACTAATCTCTTCATGGTGAAGAGAAGAAATGAAAGTGGAAAGGCCTCATGAACGAATCACTCAATTCTTCATGTCTGGATGAAAGATATAAAGGAAGGGACGTGATGGACTTTAAAAAAAAAATCACCATGTATAACAGAATACATAGGTAAAGATGACTGCTCTAAACATAGAACTTCTCTTCATCAAAGGATACCTGAAAAAACATAAAAAGACAAGCCTGAAATCTGCAGATATCTGTAGTGATTTAGTTTGAAGAACATATAAAATATCCCTATAAATCAATAAGAAAACAAAATTATGCAATAAGAAAAAAATGGGCAAAAATTAAGAACTTATATTTCAAATAAATAAAACATGTAGCCAATAAATGTGGAGAAGGGACAAGCTCCCTAGAGATCACGGAAATGCAAATCAAAACTACAAAGATATATTGACAGCTATTCAATTGGCAAAAAATAAGAATAACAACACCAAGTTTGTGGGATGGTAGAGAACAAAGGTATCATTAAAACTGTTGCTAGGGACTTCCCTGGCGGTCCAGTGGTTAGGACTCCATGCTTCCACTGCAAGGTGCATGGGTTCAATCCCTGGTCAGGGAACTAAGATCCCACATGCGGCCAAAACAAAACAAAACAAAAAAACCAAATAAAACTGTTGCTAAAATTATATTGAAAAATAATTTGGAATTATTATATAAAATTGAACTTTTACATACCCAATTACCCAATGATTCCACTCCTAGGGTGATTTGTGATAAAGAAAAGATAGGACACATGGAAAAATCTTGCAAAGAGACATGCTTAAGAATGTTTCATGAAGGACAATTCATAACAACAAAAACTGGAAACAACTCAAATTCCTATCATCTAGACTATGGATAGAGTATATCTGCACTATGGAATATTATGCAGCAGTGAAAATGAAGAAACTATACCTACAAGTTTTAAAACAAGTCATCCCATTTACTTGCATGTAAACATAAGCAAATAAACTTTCTTAAGCATTTTCCTTGTCTATAAAATGGGAATCATACTATCTGTTTTGGAGATTTTGTGCACTAAAATAATTCATGCAGTGTCTGAAGCACCTTTAATATAAAATATTGTTAATTATCTGTAATCATTATTCCAACTGGTATATTTTACTTACGTCAATTATTTTCGTATGGATGCAAATGTGAAGCAATAAATTCTCTTTCCTAAAAGCAATGTCTCTGTCTCAGCCTCTCTCTCCATCTCTCTCTCTCTCTCACACACACACACATCAATATTTTTACACCATAATTAAATTGTATAAGAGGACTATTATAATAGTTTATTTTTAATGCCTAGGAAAAATGTATGGGTATTATAGAGGCACATCAAAAATATACTTTATTGTTTCTAGGTCTCTGAAAAAGCACTAAAATTAAATGTCCATTAGGTCTTTCGTTTATGTATTTTTGCTAGTTGTTAGATGTACACATAAATGTATAAAAGCCAATCTCTGTTTTCAAATATCAGTGGATTTACGTCACTGCTCTAATTACATTCTTATGCTCTGTAATGCAGCTAAAGACTGAAAATCTTAAGCCATTATTGTGAGAGTAATGCTGTCCCAGGACAAAGTCTGTCCCAGAGTTTGCAGAGTGTATAGTGTATAGTTGTAGATACTGACAGCAAGATTATCATCAAATGAGGTAACAGAGTACGAAGCATGGCTTTCACTCTAAACAATGTCAAAAGTTTTCAGAAACTTCAAAGGAACTAAAATAGTTCATGGATATACAGCGATAACAGGAATAAGCAGATTCATTGAAGCTCTAAGTCCAGAAACTTCAATGGCAGGAATAAAACTGAAGAGAACAGAATTGGAAATTACAAGAAAAAGGTGGATTAAAATAAAGTTAAACTCCTGAGAGTAAAATAAAACTCATATCATTTAGGAACTGACTGATCACAACTGAGGTTTAAATTGATCAGGAACTTGTAATCTGTATCTGGATATTTGTATTTCTTTGACTTCATATTCTACTACTTAGTTCATTCCGTTTTTATAGTAAAGAATGACTTGTTCATATTATTTTGATAATATAAATTTTATAAACAAGAAAACATAGGGCTTTAACCCATGCTTTATAAGACACTAATAGAAATAACATTGCTGGGACTAAATATCATAAACGAAGCTCAGGGCCTAAATTGAATCATTAGAAGGAAATCTACAAAATCTGTTAGATTGGCTTTATGTTCCCAAACCTTATAAGTGATGGCAAATGTGATCTAGATTTTCTCTTCCAGGAAGGAGAAGCTTCCTCTGTCATTCAGGATTATGAGTAAAACAAAAATCATTTTTGAAGAATCATTCCAGCTAAATTCATTCTCTTTATTTTTCATTCTATATTTTCTATGGTCATGAAAGTGAAAAACTCATCCTCCCTTAGAAATGTGATCCCTCCCAAATACTGATGGTGGAAGAATAGAATTCAATACAATGAGATGTTGTCTCTTTTAGACTGCTCATATCATAGAAGGCAGTTTTTCTTTTGCCCCGAATTAGCCCCAAGAGGCTAAATACTGAACAGTCTGATGTATACTAAAATGTCAAGAGGCAACACACATAATCAAAAGACTGAAAATCATTCCATGGCCCCAACACCCACAGAAAAGCTATTTCTCTTGGTTTCGAAAATCATTCTTCCAGGTCTCTGTTACACCTATGTCCCCTCCTCTGCAGGTAAATCTACACCAATCTGTACAAGGGCTTCAAACCGAATTGGGCAAATAATATTGGAAGAAAGCCTACACAATCATCCTAATGCATATGAACTTCTCTTAAAGCACCTACTCAGGTTTAATAAACATACCTGCTCCTTTCGGTCATCAATCTTAATGCGATTAGAACCCAGGTCTTGGCATGACTTCTTACTCTCACTCCAACTTTTCTCTTCTTTTGAAAAATAGTAACAGTTTTTTCCACAGCAGGACCATTTTCCTTGACATGTGTCAGAGCCTTTATTTTGAAAACAAAAACCACCATCATCCACAACCTCAGAACCATTTAGAGACCTGTACTTTTTCTGTACTTCATTGCTTAGACTGATTGATCAGACAATAGATGATTTCCCTGCATCCCCAAACTCATATGTTAGGAATAGCTCTCCTGCCAAATTCTGTAGGTAAGAATACTGTTGCGTCAGAGACTGTCTCTCACAGACCCAAAGCCATTTAAGATTGTGAAATCTTGACTTCTCAGACACAAATAAACTGCAGCAAAATGGAGCAGTTCTCCCTGAAGGAAGAAATCCATCAAAGTAAATATATGGAAATAGTATTAATGCCAAGGGATCAATTATATATTGGGAAAAATTCATCCACAAGCACAAAATACTCAAATCAATATAATAATCTAACAGAAGCTTCTGGAACGAAGCAGGACCCTATGGGGCCTACCCGGGACAGGCCTTCCCCCATGTCCTCTGCTTTAGCTCCTCTCTGAGTACCTAGATAATAGTATTTGATGCACATTTCCTGAGTAGTTTTGCAGATGTGAACCCCCCACCAAATGGAAGACGTGAACTACTTGATGACCATGAGCACGTAGCCCCAGGCCTCCTGGAGTCTAAGGACTGATAAAGTTAACCCCGGTTTCACCACCTGTTACCTCATCATCAGCCAATCAGAGAACTGTGCACGATCTGACCACGTACCCATCCCCCGCCCCGCACCTGGCTTTTAAAAATGCTTTGCCGAAACCCTTCGGGGAGCTCGAGGTTTTTTAGGGCATGAGCCACCTCGTCTGCTTGCATGGCCTTGCAATAAACCTTTCTCTGCTCCAAATTCCGAAGTTTCAGTTTGGCCTCAGTGTGCATCAGGTACATGAACTTGCATTAACACTTCTTATTTTGTAAATGTCGTGTTCAATTAACTATAATCAATAAAACTGACTCGATAAGAAAGGGTGATACTTACCTGTCCTAGGTGGTAAAACTGAGCCATCCTCAGCTTCCGGTACAGAAGTATTTCTTCCTTTTGTGTCTTTCGTACCTTGTATATTGCACTTAAAATCTGTCTGAAAATCTTCAAGCCGTACTATAAAATTAAGATTGTGAATGGCTTTAATAGATCACTTTATTATGACCATTTACTCTATTTCAGAATTACAAAATAAACGATGTTGACTAAATGAAAGTACAATCAGAGAAAATGTAAGGTTAAAATATTTTGAAGTGTCAGAACCTAAAATGGATTTTTATATATAACCATAACTTGCTATACTTATGTTTTAAAGTGTGTAAAACAGTAATCAACATTTACAAAACAGAGAATATAAACTGGAAATAAAGAACATACTAACTGGTTTTTATGCCATCTACTCTTCAAATAAGGATTTCAAAGTTTGTGAAATTTAGTATTCACTATTTCATTTAGCATTTAGTATTTTCATTTAGGGCTAACCTAAAGGATTTGGCTCTTTTTAATATAATTTTATACTGGATTCACTGAATACCCATGGGAAAAGAACTTGGAGTGCTACTTTTTTTTTAAACTGGAGTATAATTGCTTTACAATGTTGTGTTAGTTTCTGCTGTACAATGAAGTGAAACAGCTATATGTATACATATGTCCCCTCCTTCCCCACCCCATCCCACCCATCTAGGTCATCACAGAGCACCAAGCTGAGCTCCCTGTGCTATACAGGTGCCCACTAGCTACCTATTTTACACGTGGTAGTGTATTTATGTCAAACCTAATCTCCCCATTCATCCTGCCCTCCCCTTCGCCCACTGTGTCCACATGTCCGTTCTCTACATCTGTATCTCTATTCCTGCCCTGCAAATAGGTTCATCTGTACCATTTTTCTAGATTCCACATATATGCGTTAATATACGATATTTGTTTTTCTTTCTGACTTACTTCACTCTGTATGACAGTCTCTAGATCCATCCATGTCTCAACAAATGACTCAATTTCGTTCCTTTTTATGGCTGAGTAATATTCCATTATAGATAGATAGATAGATAGATAGATAGATAGATAGATAGATAGATATAGATATAGATATAGATATAGATATAGATATATACCACGTCTTCTTTATCCATTCCTCTGCTGATGGACATTTAGGTTGCTTCCATGTCCTGGCTATTGTAAATAGTGCTGCAATGAACATTGGGATACATGTGACTTTTTGAATTATGGTTTTCTCAGGGTATATGTCCAGTAGTGGGATTACTGGGTCATATGGTAGTTCTTTTTTTTTTTTTTTTTCACGCTAAAGACACTTAATTTTTATTTCTTCAGTGAACCTCCAGGACAGGGGATGCGTTAATCACACTCCTCTGTCCCTGGTACAAAAGATCATTGGTCCATGCAGAGCCACCCACCCGCCTCTCCCTCCCATCACCAACCATCCCGTTTACGTTTAACTCAGCTCTTCTTGTTTGTCTCTGTTCTTACACAATGTGCATGCTTTGTGCGCTAGTGTTTTTCATTTAAGTAGGTGGCTTTACCTTATAGATCTCATTCTGGATCTCCCTTTTTTGCTTTTCATTTTATTTTTTGTTTTTTGTCCCACTCAGCCCCATGCTTTTAAAAGTCCGTCCATTTGCTCAGTACTGTGTCTGCTCCATTGCTTCTGTCTACTGCACAGGACTCCCGGGGATGCAGCCACCACCTGGCCATCCAGGCCACCTCCCCATCACCGTAACTATTGTTGCAGTGAACGTCCACGGCCCCATGAGAAAATTTCCTTGGGGTACCAGAGCCTCTTGATTGGTCAGAGCATGGACCAAAGGAGCGCCTGTCACTCTCTAGAATGGGGGATGGGACCCCTCCGCTCACAGTGTGCCTCTCTGGTGATGGTGCCGATGGGGGATAGCGATGACGGCGGCGGGGTGGTGATGCTGATGGTGCCTACCCCGGGGATGATGGCAACAGGATGGTTTTGACCACGGGGCTGGGGATGGCGGTGTTCCTGGACGTGGTGAGGGTAGGAGTAATAATAACACTAACACACTGAGTCTTATGAAGTGCCAGACACTGTTCTTCTGAGCACTTTCTACATATCAGCTCCCTTAATTCTCACAACAATCTTGTGAAGTAGGCACTACTGCCACCCTGTTTTGCAGATGAAGAAATTAAGAGGTTAAACAACGTGTCCAGGGATGTACCTGGTGAGGTTGGCGGTGGTCTTGGTGATGACGGTGGGGTTGATGACAATGGCAGCAGTGGTGGTGACAGGTGCTTGTGGCTGGGTGGTCAGTGGTGGCCGTGTGTGTGATAACCACAGGGATGTTAGTGTCAGTGACTGCTGCTGATGGTGGTGTTCAACCAAGGTGTTGATGGTGATGGCGACCATGGTGGTGACAGGAATGACGGTGGTTTGATTGTTGATGGCAGCAGTGACCACGTGTGTGAAAACCAGGGATGCTGGTATCGGTGACTGATGCTGGTGGCAGTGTTCATCAACAACGGTAATGGCGCCATGGTGGTGACGGGGAGACTGTGGTTCGTTGTTGATGGTGGCAGTGCCCATGTCTTTGGTGATCATAGGGATGTTGGCGTTGCTGATGCCAGTGACGGTGTTGATGATGTGATGGGGCTGGTGAACGGCTCCTCCCTTTGCAGATGTGAAGTTCCTGCTTGGTGGCAGCAGTGAGCACAGCCAACTCTGAGGACTGCTTCCTCTGCTCCAGGTGCCCTTCCAGGACTTCGCCTGCCTTGTCCACTGGTCTTGTCCCATCTGCTCTTCGCAGCCACTTCGGTAGGTGACAGCCCCAGATTACAGATGAGGAAACTAAGGTGAAGTGTCCTGTCCAAGGTCACACACTGAGAAGGGCCAACCATGATGCAAACTTCCATCCGGTAGTTCTATTTTTAGTTTTTTAAGGAACCTCCATACTGTTCTCTGTAGTGGCTGTATCAATTTACATTCCCACCAACAGTGTAGGAGGGTTTCCTTTTCTCCACACCCTCTCCAGCATTTATTGTTTGTAGATTTTTTGATGATATCCATCCTGGGTTACTTCTAATGTGCAAAAAGAAAGTAAAAAATCTCTGAGAGAAACAGCAATCTCTTCCAAAAATTCATGAACAAAAAAAATGTAAAAGCATGAAGTGTATGGCTCTTTGAGTGTACAAACATTTTTTCAAAACACGTGGAGAATTTGTTGCACAACTGAGAATCTATATTTCAAATTGTGCTACCACTCATCATCATTAAGCCAAATTCAATGTCTACTTGTAAAAATCTAAGAACATCAATTACACAGTCTGTTAATGTCCTCAGTTACAGTCAATATTACCATTGCTCCAAACTCTGCAATCCATTCCAATGTTTACATTCTGGACCTGAATTTAAAAGACACATCAAGACCTCTGGTGTCTAAATACTACCATTTCTTGTGATTAATAGACTCCCTCCTCCTTTCCTTTTTGTCTATCCAAGGCCACACAGTAGAGAACTAATTTGGGCAGGACTTCCAACAAGCTTGCAACATAGTCTTAGGCACTTCTGAAAATAGCCAACTCTGAAAAACACTCTACCACTCATCATCTCATTGCCTTCACTCAAACTTTTGAAAGTCACATGACATAAAGGCTCACAAAACTGTTGAGATACAGGTTAATGCTGACCAACATTTATGGTTCTCATCACCAGTCTGCCCCCCAATACTACACAATGTGCTTATTAAGTCACATCCTTTTCTCAGTTTCAATGGCTATTTAATCTTTTCCTAAAATATCTACTGGCACCTCCTGACTCTCCTTCTCAGGAGATGGCTTCATCTGCTACTTCACATAGAAACAGTCATCATCAAGCATAAATTCCCCTCACCTTCTTGCTTCTCCTTGTATAAATACACAGGTATCCATCAATCTATCTCAGAAAAAAAAATGTTTGCTTCCCCTAAACAAGTCTGAAACGCTCACCCTTAGTCTGTGTCAACTGAAAAAGTATATATTCACAACCTAAAAGTTGAGAATTATGTTTTACTCAGGTGGAATTTTTAGGACCTCAAGCCCGGAAGGCAGCATCTCAAGGAACCCTGAGAAAACTGTTCCAAGGAGACGAGGGGGGGAGCCAGAATACACAGGATTTTTGCAACAAAGGGCAGGTAGTATGAATGTCAAAAGATTGTTAATTAAGGAAAGCTATACATCAAGTTAAGGAATTTAACACTTTCCTGCGTATGGGAAGATGCAAGATTCTGGGCTCACTGAAATCATTCCTTTGATATGCACCTCAGCTATCTAGGGTCACTATCCTGTGTTTTCACACCCTGAGTTTCCTCAGGGCTCACCGTAGGGAGCCGGTGCAGTCTGATGGCTGCTAGATGGCAGGTATTCTTTCCTTCCTGAGTTCCCTCAGGGCTCACCAGCTCACCATAGGCTGGGGCTGCAATCGCTGATGACTGTGACATCCTTTGTTTACTGATATGACAGGCGTATCATGAAACACTTCCTTCATGAAACACTCTCAATATTGCTCCAAGAACTTCTTTTCATTTATTTCATTAGTCAATTTGTTTGTTAGTTATCCCAAACTCTAGCTAGGTCTTTAACCACTACATTTATGTATTTTTATATTTCTCTCCATTTCATCCTCCTACCTCTTTCAAACAGTGTAGCTGAATCGCATAGCAATCACTCCCTGACACATTTTATATACAGTTTTATTACCACTCTATGTATTTCCTGAGTACAATTCCTGAAATTGTACTACTTATTTTATTGTTTGTAACTCATTAACCTGATAAAAAGGTACCATAGTGTACAAAAAGTTTTGGAACTTACTCTTTTTCGATTCATATTATCTTGCTAAGGTTCATACACGTTGCTGCACACCACTGTAGTTTGTTTGTTTTGACCGTTGCATAAATTCCATTTTGTGAATAAATCACAGAGATTTCACTTACTCTCCCACTAATGGTCATTTGAGTAGTTTTGAGATGTTTGGTATTGTGAACAGCACTTCTGTGAGCACTCCTGCAGATGTGTATTGCTGTATATGTATGAATACTTCTGTTGGATATATACTTAACATTAGAATTGCTGAATCATGTTCAGCTTGCGAAGATAATACCAAACGGTTTTATGAAGTGGTTGTATCAAGTTATACTCCCTTTAACAATGTATAAGAGATCGTGTGGACCCACACACTTTCAACACTTGGTAAATTCTTTGCTTAGCCATAATTTTAAAAAATAATTTTCTGTATTTACTGTCTCTGCCTCCTAATCTTTGAAGAAATTTTAGCCATTGTAATCTGGCTTTGACCATACCCACCATTCCACTGAATCTACTTTAGCAAAATATCATTAGTGGTCTCTCTCTTGCCAAATTTAATAAAAATACTTTTGGCCGTTATATTACTTGAGCTTCCTGTACTATTTGGAACAATTAGCTATCTTAACCCATTCTCTATGATGGCATACTGTTTTGGACTCCCTCTTATTTGTCTAACCAAAGCATCATTTTTTTTCACTGTTTATTCATCTTTCACCTACTTCTAAATGTTGATTTATCCTGACAATCATTCTCCCGACCCCTTCTCTTCTAACATAATCTATTCACCCTGGTTTTACAAGGCTTTCCGTGGCTTTTCAAATACTTGTCATAACTGAGGAATCTGCAATTCATATCGCTAATCTAAGCATCACTCTTTATCTCCAGACATTTAATCCTATCATATGCATGCTGATGGTCTATGTCAACTTCCAAAAGCTCACTCTGAAGACACAGACCAATCTAATTCTTTCTGGTCATCAACACTGATATGCCACAGCACCCCAAACTTTACCATTATTTAAAAGCAAAAAACGCACCCAAAGGATAGCCTAATGCTCTTGTGTTTTCTATTACATTTACTGGAATATAGTCACCAAGGTGTTTGTTTAAGCCTGATACTAAATGGTATCACCAATTCCCTTTTCTCCTTCACTCATTCAATCAAATGCACATCCTGGTGATTCTACATCTTAAATATTTCTCATATATTTTGCCTACATTTCATTGCTTCTTTCATGACGCTAATTCAGACAGTCCTTGCCACTAACCCTGGTTCCTGAAACAATCTTCTATCTTATCCCCCTACTCACTTTCCAGTCTACCTTGACTGGCCTTTCCAGAATCCATATCTGCTCATGTGACATGAGTCATGTTTTTCCCTCATGTAAGATATTCCAATCATTTCCTTTGTTTTTAGGGCAAATTTAAGATTTCTTAACATGGTACAAAAGATTTTCATGAAGTTACATACCTAGCCAAACGTATTTTTAGCTCCTTTTTTTATTTGCCCAGAAACTGTAATTCTTCTAACGTGTAAATCTGTCCTTTTTTCATGTTATTCTCTACCTGGATGAGTCTTCTCTACTCTGAGCCTCCTAATTAATTCTTACCTGCCCTTTGCATCTTATCAATTATTATCTCCTGCAGGAGTGCTTTCTTGACCTTAGCATGCTATATGCCATTCACCTGATATCTTCATGCCATTATCCTTACACTAATAATACTAGTGTATCCATAAAAGATTAGTATCCATAAAAGATACTCAAAAATTGTTTGTTGAATTAATGAACCAAAGAATTAATAATCATGAGGAAAAAGTTGTTGAAAGTAAGTGTCGTATACAAATGTCTGAAAATTGATAGGAGCTATATGAAAACTGATAACATTTAATAATATAGAAAATAGATCAAGTTTATTTTCCTTTGTGATTGAAGCTTTATCACACTATGATAAGAAATATAATATTCAAATAAATATTTTCCCAATTCTCTGGTCATATGGAAAACCCCATCTTACTTGAAAAATAAGTTCGACTATGTATGTAAACAGCACTGTATAATCAGCAAAATTTTTGTGCTATTTTGTGTGGCATAAAATTTTTGTCACTCTATTTTATGTGGCATAAAAACTAAGTGACAGCAAAATGATAAAATCATCATCATCAATAGTAACATCAACTCCATCATGATTACTAACATTTTTATACAACTTTATATCAGCAGAGGTTCAGTAGCTGTGATATCTCATTTTTCATCCTGGCTCATTGTTCTCATAAGAAATGTGTGTATCTGGGGCTTCCCTGGTGGCGCGGTGGTTGAGAATCTGCCTGCCAGTGCGGAGGACACGGGTTCGGGCCCTGGTCTGGGAAGATCCCACATGCCGCGGAGCAACTAAGCCCGTGAGCCACGATTGCTGAGCCTGCGCGTCTGGAGCCTGTGCTCCGCAACAAGAGAGGCCGCGATAGTGAGAGGCCCGCGCACCGCGATGAAGAGTGGCCCTCACTTGCCGCAAGTAGAGAAAGCCCTCGCACAGAAACGAAGACCCAACACAGCCATAAATAAATAAATAAATAAACTTTAAAAAAAAGAAATGTGTGTATCTGATATTCACACATATATCCTAAGCCTGTGATTGCCAGTAGGAGAAAAAAACATACAATTCCCAGGATTATTGCAATGATATGCCATGGACATTCTGTACAAAATCAAAAAGCAAAATATACATAATAAGCATCAAGCATAGCAAAACCCGCAGAAGTAGAACAAAATGGAAATTTGTTCTGGAGTTTAAAATTAATATCACTATTTACTGTGACCACAAATCTCATTACTATTACATTTAAATATACCCCTCGGTACATAAAGAACCAGGCATATAATATCAAATATATATAGATACAATTATCGTGATTTCATTTTTTTCTTACTTAGCATTATATAACATTTTCAGAAAACAGGAAAACAAACAGAAAAAACTTTACTTCTCCTTTTGTGAGTTTGATATCTTTTGTCCTTCCGTTTCTTTGAATACAGGAATTTTGGCTCCATATATATCACTTTCTCCTGGCTCATTTCTGAGGGCTGAAGCCAAAGAACACAGCAAGAATCCTTTACAATGTTGAATAAGGCATAATTAATAGCACTGAAAAATGGCAACGTTCATCATGAAATAATAGAGAGCTAAATGAATAATAAGCATGATAATCTGAAATAAGTGATTTCAAGTAAACATTGACCTGAGAATATCAGAAAAAAAGTATTTTTAAAATTTCTCTTTGTGATGACTTACAACAGAGGTTCAACACGATTAAATAATGGTCCATTAGAGTTCATAGGCATGTTATGTTAAGCTTGTACTGTTTTTATAATAATTGAATTCATTGCAACAATTTAGGAATTCGTATGTTTCATACTTACATAAAAATCTAGATTTATAGCTTCTCTTGAAAATTTCTATTTGGTCATTTATTGCCTGTATCATGCCCAAATGGCAACTACATTCTGATACTAAATAGAGTAACCCCCCTTTAGAACAGACACACACACTCAAATTTGACAAACTCCTCAAACTGCCACGTTGTCTTCAGTCGTTTATTATTACCCCTTGAATCTTATAATCACTGGATTAATGACTCCTCTCTTAGAGTGTGAGAAAAAGGCAGAAATTGTGGGATTCAAGGAAAGGCAGTTTAGGAAATAACATCAAACAACTGAGGCATAACTTGTAATTCTAATAACAACACTACACAGCCATGACTTTCTTCAATTTATAGACAAGAGACATGGAGCATCAAAGAGTATAAATAATATTCCCAAGGTCAGATAGGTAGTAAATAATAGTATTTAGTTCAAATAAATATATAAATGTATATTAAAATATATATTTTATATGTAATGTATATTTAGTTCAAATATGTATATTATATAAATCATTTGTATTATTCCAAAAATATGATCTTTCACCTACAGTTAATTTATATAAACACTTCCACAAAAAATACATAATAACCCCTCTTCCCTAGAAATATAAATAAATAAATAATGACCAAAGAGGAGAAACACTTTTCACAAAATAATGTTTTTGGTAACTCTGTAGAAAGAACCAGGTAACTGGTCTTCCTAAATAGATTTGATTCTTGGTCCTTAAAAGATAGTAATATTTCACTATTTAATTACTTTATAATTTGAGGAAACTTGATTTGAACAATCATCAAATAAAGATACAATGTTTAAATACACTACCATTTGTTTTCCAATAAATATTCTTTCTACCACAGTGCCAAATTACAAGGTAAATCCTGTTTTAAGGACATATTTTCCTAGCTAACTGGTCTTTACTTAGTTACTTTTTAATTGAATAAATGTATACCAAAATAACAAGAAAATACATTTGTAATATAAAACTGGATTTATTTTGATAGAAAAATAATCATATAATCCAAACACTCAAACTTTTTCTATCACATTTCACTTCAGGATAAGGCAATTTAAGCTTTGCATAATTCATTGCTAACCAGTTGGGTAGCACCCATAGGGGTGAGAGAAAAAAACACTGATTAATATTACCTAAAAAAGAATTAAATATTCCCCAAAACATTTGAGGATATTTTAAAAAAATCATGCTCTGCATAGTAAATATTTTGACCCATTCTCATCCTAATTCATTCTTGTCTTCACCTATAGAATAGGGTTGACATTGGATATTAATTAACATGGACCCCAAGGTGAATTATTTCCTGCAATAATCCAACACCCTTGCAACTTTCTATATAGCTCACCCCTAGCAAATTCTTCTTTATCCTTCTTTGTTCAACAGCGTGACGGTAAAGGCACACCCACACTGACTGATAATACCTGTGTCTGTGCCTTGAGATTTCACCAAGAGGAGAGCAAGCTTGGTCAAGAACGCTGCTTGGATGTGCTTGTTTTTCTGGCCTTTCGCTTCTGCTTTGAGACTAGGAGGTCCTTGCTGCAATGTATGACTGGCCTCAGAGAGACGATGTCAGAAAAAAGACAGCCAATGATCAAATGGCATTCAGTATTTCCACACAGAAAGTTTCCACTTCTGTCAGTATCACATATACTCCACACTCTGTCAGACCAGAGTCATAGAGAACTAAAGTGCCAAATTGTGTGGACATTTGTGCATCAATTCAAACCTGAACTTTAGCAGTTACCATAAATCTTGAATAAAATGGTCATCTCAGAATCTCATAAGATTAGGAAATGGTTAACAACAAAATAAAAAATTATAAAAATAAAAGGGAGGGCTTCCCTGGTGGCGCAGTGGTTAAGAATCTGCCTGCCAATGCAGGGGACACGGGTTCGAGCCCTGGTCTGGGAAGATCCCACATGCCGCGGAGCAGCTAGGCCCATGAGCCGCAATTGCTAAGCCTGCGCGTCTGGAGCCTGTGCTCCGCAACAAGAGAGGCCACGACAGTGAGAGGCCCGCGCACCGTGATGAAGAGTGGCCCCCGCTCGCCACAGCTGGAGAAAGCCCTCGCACAGAATCGAAGACCCAACACAGCCAAAAATAAATAAATAAATAAAAGGGAAATATCCATATTCTACCTCACATGGTTCATACATTTTTTCTTTTTATAGAATAAAGGTAAATCCCCAATTGTTTTATATATATATGCATATGGTAAAAATAGATAAATGTCAAAATGTGCATAAACAACCTATATTTTTAATAAACATCCTAAGGATATCCAGATTGCTTGACAGATTACAGTAATATAAATACATACAATATTGGGTTGACCAATTGGTATAACAGTAGACTTCTAGTTATCTCCTGTCTTCTCTTTAAATTGTCTAAAGAAACAGACTTTCTCTTTAAATAATAAATAAAAATCAAGATAGAAACAAAGAGGCTCAAAATGTTGAATGAGGGGGGCGGGGTCAAGATGGTGGACCAGGAGGACACGAAACTCGTGTCTCCGCACAACTAGGGCACCTACCAGGCACCGGTGGGGCCACGGACACCTAAGGGGACGGGAGGAACCCCCAGCGACCGGGTAGGACGTGAGGCATGGGGGGAAGTAAAAGGGGAGGAGAAGTGGAGGCGGGACAGGACTCGCCCCCTGAGGGGTGGCTGGGGGAGGGGAAGGGATCCCACGCCCAAAGGGGGAAATTGGGGGACCATTGGGAGGGCAGAGGATCAAAAGGGAGTATGGCCAGGTTTCCCCTGCCCACATGGGCCCCCAGGAACCTGCTGAGATCCCAGGCCTGATCCTCTGCCCACCGAGGCCCCCTCCAGCCGCGTGGGTCCTGAGGGAGTGGGAGGGAGGTAAGGGGAAGCAAAAGTAAAGGCCGGACCTCCAGGACCAGCACCCCTGAGGGGCGGCTGGGGGAGGCAAGTTGTTCCTACACCCAGAAGGACCCACCCATGGTTAGGGGTCCAGCGGGGACGGGGGAGACCCTGGGAGTCCATGCAAAAAACATTCATTGATTGAATAAATGGATGATTAAATTAACAAATAAAAATTCATTTGAAAAATATTTATTGAGCACCTATTATGTACCAGACACTATCCTAAGTGCTGATGATAGATGAGTGAACAAATAGAAAATTATCTGGCCTTGTGGAGCTTATTTTGCAATGGGCATGTGATTAATTTTAAGACAATGGAATAGAAATGAGTCAGAGGAAGAGAGGCTTCAAAATGAACATCGATTCACGTAACACTATTGCTCTCACACTCAACTTTCCTCTCTTGTTATCCTCCAGAATTAAATTTTGAAGAATAACAAGACTTCTCCATTTAAACCAGGACACTAAGGATATATATATTTTTGACAGGAGTTATATGAACAGAAACTCCAAAGTAAAGATCTTGTGAAGTCTGAAGTATATGCAAATATTTACCTTCTCTTTTAGATATCTCAGGTCTCTCATCTGTCTGTGAATTAGGAGCAATAAGTGCAAGCTTCACATAGGCCATCTTCTCGTCATTGTTTTCTGGGAAATAAAGTGGAACAAAGTTCATTCTCATCATAATAACTGCATAAAATAACAGTCTGTATTGTAATGTAAACAAAGGTTAATAACTAATTTTAAAAGATATCAATAATTTTAAAATATTATCTCTCAATAAAAGACTATAACAATTAATAACCATATAATGTCATGTTTTATGGACAAGAACTTCCTAAGTACTTACTGTTGTATATGTATAGAAAATGAATATTTCAATGCTTCTTTATAAATATAATATTCTGTAACTTCAATTTACCAATTGAATAAAGGTGTTCAAAGAAAGAAAGCTAGGCATATCATAGAGATATAGAACATTTGAGCTGCTTCCCGTTTTTGGTGATAGTGAAGAAAGTCATAACATTCATGTTATAGGGCTTTGTGTGGATATGTGTTTTCATTTCTCTTGTGTAAATATCTAGGTGTGATTTCTGGGTCATATGGTAAGTGTATATTTAACTTCATAAGAAATTGCTAATTGTTTTCTCAAGTGGCTGTACCACTTTACATTCATATGAGGGTTTTCAGATGTCCCACATCCTCACCAGCACTTGGTATTGTCCATATTTTTAATTTTAGCCATGATGGTAGGTGCATAATATCTCACTGTGGTTTTAATTTGCATTCACTAATAACCAGTCATTTTTTACCATCTTTTTGCCATCTGTATATCTTCTTTGGTGAAGTATCTATTCAAATCATTTAACCATTTTTAATTGAGATTTATATAAACATACCATCAGTTTCTTGTCATGTGAGCCTCTCCATAGGGCAGCTCACAGCATGGCAGTTGGCTTCCCCCGAAGTGAGTGAGGCAGAGTGAGAGAGAGCACCCAAGATGGAAGCCTAACCACAGAAGTGACATATCATTACTTTTACCATATACTATACTTAGAAAATAATCACAAATCTACACTTGTGAGATTACACAAGGGCAAAAATAGAAGACAGGAATCATGAGAGGCTATTTTAGAGGCTGCATACCACACTCATATAGAAATACAATTATACATTGACTACATATCCTATAAACTAGATACAATTACTTGTTAGTTGTCATAGCTCTTTTGTAGATTCTTTGAGTAAATTCTTTATATACAATCAGCTCTTCTACAAATAAAGAAAATTTTCTTTCATTTTTTCTAATCTGTATGCATCGTATTTCTTATTGATTAACTACATGTGCTGGAGCCAGTACAACATTGAAAAAGGTAGTAAGAGTGGATATCCAGGCTTTGTTTCCAATCTTAGGAGTGAAGTATTCAGTCTTTCACCTTTAAGTATGATGTCGGATATAGCTTTTTTTGTGTGTATACTTGTTAGCAGGTTATCTTTTTTTTTTCTTTTTAATTTTTTTTTCTACTTTCTTTCTTTCTTTCTTTCTTTCTTTCTTTATTAGCTGTGTTGGGTTTCGTGCGAGGGCTTTCTCTAGTTGCGGCAAGCGGGGGCCACTCTTCATCGCAGTGCGTGGGCCTCTCACTATCGCGGCCTCTCTTGTTGCGGAGCACAGGCTCCAGACGCGCAGGCTCAGCAGTTGTGGCTCACGGGCCCAGCTGCTCCGCGGCATGTGGGATCTTCCCAGACCAGGGCTCGAACCCGTGTCCCCTGCATTAGCAGGCAGATTCTCAACCACTGCGCCACCAGGGAAGCCCCAGGTTATCTTTTATTCATAGTTTTCTAAGAGCTTTTGTCAAGAATGAATGTTGGATTTTGCCATGTATTTTTCCTGTGAGTATTTAGTTGAATATACGGTTATTCTTTTTTACTGTGTTGAAATAGTGAATTATTTTAATTGGTTTTCAAGTGTTGAAACAACATTGAATTCCTGGGATAAACCCTGATAGATCATGATGTATTAGTCATTTTTTATATTGCTGAATTTGATTTGCTAATATTTTGTTAAGAAATTTTGGTCTATATTCAGAAGGGATATTGGTCTGTTATTTTCTTTCTTTAAAATATCTTTGTTTTTTGTGTTAGACTAATGGTGGTGAATGTTCCATGAACACCTGAAAAAAATATGTTTTCTTCTACTGTTGAGTAGAGGGCTCTATATATGTCAGGTCTATTTGGGTACTAGTGCTCTTTCAGATTTTCCAAATCCTTACTGATTTTTTGTCTAAATATTCTGATAATTACTGATAGAAGTGTGTTGAAGGGTCCAAATGTATCTGAGGATTTTCCTATTTCTCCTTTCGATTCTATCAGTTTTGACTTTTACGTATTTTCAAGTTCTGTTGTTGGGTATATACACATTTAGAATTGTTAGGCATCTTATTGCACTGATTCCTTCAACATTATGTAATATTCTTCTTTATCCCCATACTAGTTAATGGAATTTTCTTTCAGTACTACAAAGATGGCACTTTATCATCTTCTGTTTTGCATACTTTCATATGGGAAATCTATGATTCTTACTGTCCCAAAGCTCTTGGATGATCTGTCAGTTTTCACTCTTTTTTTATTCTTTGTGGTTCGGGATATTTCTGCTGATCTATCTTCAAGTTTACTAGGATTTTTTTTGCCTGTCTTGTGTCCAGTTTTCTGATAAGCCCAAGGAAGGAATGATTTATTTCTGATATCATAGTTTTTTCCATCTGATATTTCCATTTGACTCTTTTTTATATAATTTCCATCTCTCTGATGAAATTTCCCCATATGTTCATGTATGTTCCTAAGTTTCCACTAGTTTTTTAACATATTAAAAGTTATTTTTAATGTTTCTTGCTGATAATTCCAACATCTTGAACACACCTGAGTTTATTTCAGCTGATTATTTTATCTTTCGGCAAAGGGTCATCTTCTTCCTTTGTGTGTGTGTGTTTCTTAAAATGTTTATTGAACGGCAAACATTGTATGTCTGTCCAGAAAAAGAGATACCTCTTAATCTGCAAGACTATTAGTATGTGGCTTTGGGCTGGTTTATATTTCATTGTTTCTGAGGTCATCTTCAGTACACTGCAGCCTTCAAATTCTTTCAGCAATGTGCTGCTGCTACTAGTATTTAGGGCGGGGTCTTGGTGGCTGACGAGTTTTTCCCACTGTTTTGATTCAACTCTACAATTTCAGCAGACCCTGTACACCTGCACCCAGAAGGGGTTCTCTCTCCAAACTCTCACCCTCCACCATGGTAAGCCCCTACATTTTGTTACGTCAAGTATGATAGTGTGGGACACAGGAGAAATTCTAAGTTCTCTTGGTCTGTTCTCACTCTCGGACACTTACTGTCTGCCTTGGCCTCAGTGGTGTACTTTTCTCAGCATCCCTGCTCCTCCTCCTCAGTCGTGAAGCTCTTTCTTGTATCTGTCAGGGGTCTTAGGCAGAAAAGCATTTCTTTCTCTTCTATAGGCATGGCAGAACTCTGCTTTATATAAGTATGGGATCCTTGACCCCAGAGGGTTTCCTGCCCCGCTCCCAGGGTTAAAGTTCATTTTGTACTATTCTTCCCTCAACAGCAGCACGTTTTTTGTCTAGGACCAGCAATGGGAGAGTTTCCTGCCCCTCCTTGAGCAGTAGAGTGCTGCTGTTTGTTACTTGGTGCAAGGCTTGTGGTGGGAACAATGGTGGTTTCCTCCCCCTTTTATCAGCTACAAAGAGATTTTGCTTTTAGCCGTGTCCTAACATCACTTTATTTTCTGAGACCAGGAGAGAGAGGTTTATCTTACCTCTTCTAAAGTGGAAGAAAGCTTTGGCTAAATAGCCGTTCCTGGGAGTAGGAGAGTTTCCTGGCCCTCCCTTAGTATCTTAAAGCTTCTGCTTCATGTGACAAGATCTGGGAAGTGGTGAGGTTTCATGCCTCTCCATCACGAAGGGGCTCGCCTTGCTCTCCTGCTCTGCCCCAGTCTTTCTCATGAGCTCCCACTGGAAGTCTGTTGAAAAGACCTGTTGAAAGAGAATGGACTCCCCTTGTGTCTAGGGCTCTCAGGGATTCTAAACTGTCATGATAACCCACATTCATCCTTTAAGAGTTGTTAAAATATCAGCTGTTTTTATCTTATCCACTTTTATGGCAGCCACTGTTTCTCCTCTGCTGCAGATTAAACTCTTGAGTCCCATCTCTCCACAGAGGGGCTTGTCCCTCTTTGGCATTCAGTTTACCTGACTCCTTTTTGATTCTGCTTTGTTATTCTGTTGGGCTCAAATGAAGTTAAAATTTTGTAGATTATCTAGATTTTTCTTGTCAGAGTGAGAGTGACTTTTTCTTGTGGTCTTCTATTTTCTAAGCAAAAGGCTATGAAAGGTGATTTTTTTAAATTCAGCTGGCTCAGTTTCTTTAAAAATTTATTTCTGAGTTAGCATTATAATATTGTTCTCCTAAGATAAAAAACACTTTGTGGAAATAATTACATTTTTTGGATGATTTTTTCAATGATGGCAATCTACTAAGTGAATTGTAGGTTATACTTATATCCTTTACTTTATATATATAAATATTATAAAATAATAAAAAATTCCTGGCAACTTTGCTGAGTCACTGTGGCTCCCATAATAAAAAATTGAATCAAAATAAGGAAATCAAACATAGGAAATTAATTTGAAATAACAGATGGTGATCTTAAATTGACATAAATAAATAATTGATACCACACAAATCTAGAAATTATGATTACAGAATTCAATATGCATTTTCTTTATATATTGACAATCAACCATGTAGCATGTGCCTACTGTTATATGTTCATAGTTGTGTATTCACAATGATTATTTCTCAGTGGTATATAACATTTTTGTATCTTTAAAACTTTATTCTTTGTATTTATCTGCAATTTTAAGTTTTTTGTAAAGAATCTATGATTTTTTTAAAACTGTCAGTTTAATTAAACAAGAAAATAAACAATAACTAGAGAGTTTAAAAGACTCTTTAAGTGATTATGGATGGCGTAATTTTTCTTCCTTGTACTTTTATGTACTGTATCAATTTCTAATAATTTTAATTGTCATCCAGATTTTTTTTTAAGTTATTTATTTTATTTATTTATTTTTGGCTGCATTGAGTCTGTTGCTGCGCACAGGCTTTCTCTAGTTGCGGCGAGCGGGGGCTACTCTTCATTGTGGTGCATGGTCTTCTCATTGTGGTGGCTTCTCTTGTTGCAGAGCACAGGCTCTAGGCGCATGGGCTTCAGTAGTTGTGGCTCACGGGCTCTAGAGCGCAGGCTCAGTAGCTGTGGCTCACGGGCTTAGTTGCTCCATGGCATGTGGGATCTTCCTGGACCAGGGCTCGAACCCGTGTCCCCTGCATTGGCAGGAGGGTTCTTAACCACTGTGCCACCAGGGAAGCCCCATTCAGATGTTTTAACTGTATATTATCATGCATTTAAGAATGTTGAACAAACTCTTTTTTAATTTCAGGTGTCATATTTGTTATCAAGCAGACACTGTAGAGGAATACATACAATAACTGGTGAACATTGTTAAGAAACTCCAGGAATATATTTAATAAAGTGTAGCACTTTAAAACAAAAAAAATGTATTTTAACTCTTGGTGATTATGAAATAAAATAAAACTGCATTTATACCAGAGATCATCAGTTCCGTATCATCTTCGATTAGAGAGTAAAAGTAAAACCTATGACACATATATGTTAAACACACTTGACACATATATTAAAATTGTATACATTTAAATATGTTTATTTGCATATACACATTTAATATATGGTTAAATGTACAGCATTTTAATTTAATTAGAAATTAACATGGGGAGGGGAACTAATCTCTTTTAAAAAGTGGTGGTTAGTGCTGATGACAAATGGAAATTATAATGGAGTAACCACTGTTCAGGCATAAAGAATGGAATTGGCAGTAGTTGAGGGTCTGGTGTCAGACACAGCCCTGCACCCCTGAGAACTTGTATTTCCTCTGAACTGAGTTGAACCCAAAGGCACCATCAAGCATATTTAGAACAACATCCGCCAGCTTCAACTTTATGGTCTCAAGGTCCCCCCTTGTAACTGTGCAACCATTTCAGACCCCAACCAATCCTTGTTTAACAAGCACCCTTACATCTTGCCAGCTCCAATTATAATTCTTGACAAACAACTTAAATAACTAACTGTGGCCTTGCAGTTTTTGCCTTTATAAGCTCCCTCCATTTTGTAGTCCAGAAGAACAGAATTCAAGTACTTCTTGAACCTGTGTCTCCTAGGCTGCAGTCCTAACAAACCCCAAATAAATGCCTCTTTATTTCAATCAGGTCTCCATTTCTGAAATTTTGGTGAACGGTGTTAACTGACGCCACACAGGACTCAAATATTTGCTGAATAAAGAATATATGAACGAACTAATGTATATATGATTGAATATACAAATATAAAAACACAGAGTTATAGGGCTATTACCTTGGTTGTTTTCTTGTTCTCTGAGTTTTCCCTCTCTCTCACTCACCCTGAAAGGTACTCTTTCTTGCCCAGCCTGGGTCAAAGCTGACACTACTTTGCAAAGTCCTCTAGGAGGCTGAAGTGGAGGTGTTTATTGAACCTGATGTGTTTCCCCAGCCATTGGGAAAGGGAAAAGGGGAAAAGCAGAGGACAAGACAAAGTGGGAATGGATACTAATAATAGAACCTTTCAACCTAATGGAATAGAAAACAAGAAATAACCCAATTGTCCTGAATCATGCATTTCCAACCACCTGTCTGTCTTCTTTGAGCAATTTACTATCTCAACAGTTCTGAACACTTTTAAGCTCAAGAGAAGGGGGGAAACTTGGATATCTTGTGTGGGGTTGGAATCACAAAGGGATAATTTTGACCCCTGACCAAGATGGAACTGAACTGAATTTCTTGTTTACAAGTGGGATTCCCATGTGAAGAAGAGAATAAGGGGTCTTCTGCTACAGAAGAAAGGAGTGAACCTTAATGAGAGAAAAAATATATACACCTTCCTTCTGAGGGCAGATTCTCCCAGGGAAATAACATTTAATCAGAAAATATGGCTCTGAAATGGAAAGGCTAACGGGGACTTCGAAGAAATATACAGCAGTTTCTCTTGTCAGAGAAAGCAGTTCCAAGGAAGGAATTCTCCGATTGACCAAAGGGTATTGGTAAGCATAATTAACACTTCCACTGTGAAATAATTGAAAATAAACAAGAGCAGAAGTTCTTCAAGCATGGTCCCCAGGGCCAGAAGCATACACATCACCTGAGAACTGTTAAAAATGCAAATTCTTGGGCCCTACCCCAGAATCACCAAATCAGAAACTCTGAGGTAGGGCCCAACATACTGTATTTTCACAAGCTCTCCAGATGATTCTGATGCAAACTGAAGTTTGAAATCCACTGATGCTAACATTGGAAGCAAATGAGTCACAGCTATTATAAGTTCCTCACATTAAGCCCGTGGGTAGGATAAATAAAAAATGAGAAACTAAAAGGTTAAATAACCAGAGGTTAACCATAATTCAGAAGTAAGGATGTACCTAAAGATAAAATTCTTTCTTAACCTAGATACAAAATGGGAATATGTTGAATCATTTATGCAGCATCCCATTATGTTTTTATAGAATAAAAACCAGGCTGAATTGCACTTTATGTTTTTGCTTTCATCCCAGTTTTTGATACCTGAAAAAGGTACTCTCCAGGTCCAGGTTAATGGAGCATTATCCCTCACTTGATGGTAATACACCAAGAGCAGGCATAGTGCTAGAGAGATTCAATTCATAGCCTAGATAGAGATGTAGCCCTGAACTCACCTTTCAGTGATACATCCTAATGACTTCTCCTCTTAGTGAATTTACGTTTGCAGTTTTTCATAGTCACCTAGTTTCCTGCCAGCACCTCACCCTTCTCGGCCCACCTTCACTGGTTATCAATTGGTTAAAGCTCGGGGAATGTCATCATTGGATATTGCTTTGTCAAAGTGTATGCGAACCAATAGTAAAATACAAAATACAATTAAGTAACACATAAGCGAGTTTTAGATCACCTGCTATTTGTCTATGCCAACTCAATCCTCCGCCATCATGAGGATAATTTAAAAGTCCGTTCCGAAAGGCACAGCAAAATGCTCTATGAAAATAAAACATAAAAATAGACCCAGAGACTTCCTGAGAGGTTGTCAACGTATCTAGCCCAGCAGAGGAAGAAAAGTAGCTAGAGGTACCTCGGGTATTTGAGCCAAAACCACACAGGAAGTCTCAACGTCAAGGAGCTCACTCTACTGCAGGGCTCGGGGTGATGTACCTTTCCCTGTGTGAGGGCAGGGTGACCCCATCAAGGGCTTCCTCTCTTTTCTCACGTTCATGCAAGGTCTGGGAACAAAGCAAAAGGTAAACTTTTAAAATATTATTAATTTGAGATCTACCTTTAAATCCTTGGCTTACTTTAAATTTGGCCCCTTGGGCATGGATTCCCCCAGTATGGTCACAGTAAGAAACATACACGTGAAAATCTGATATTGTATTAAAGCGTCTGATGATTGAAAATGTAGTGTTTGGTCCCAGAAGTTGTCTGTTGTTGTGTTTTTAGAGTATATTTTTTCCTCTTTTCAGAGATGAGTAAGTGTGGGTCAGTTCTTTGTGCTGTCATCTGTATTTTGTTGCTTACTAAGTGAGGCAAACTAACATTTAGAAAATCCACGTGCCAAGCACAGTTTTGGGGAATTTGGGGAAGTTTTGGTGATTGTTGCTGTTCTACATTAAGTCACTTCATCGACTCGTCAACAAACTGGATAATAGATTGTTACCTTCATTTTACTGATGAAGAAACTCAGATTTAGGAGCATTAGGTGACTCGCATAAGTGCATATATATATATGACTTTATGTAGTATATTTATATTTACTTTTACAGGTAGAGAATAAGTGAATTACGTGTACATTCTCATCCCACTTTTCTGTTAATAACAGAAAATGTTTTGTCAAATTCCAAAAAAAAAAATACTGGACTTTCCACAAAATCATTGTGTTTTTTACATTCGAGGGCTATCATGCACACAATTTAATTATGAGAGATGGGGACAAAACCGAGGCAGGCTAGATTTTTGCCTCCAGATGGCCAGTGTGATCTCACAGCGATATCAGGAAATGAATGAAGAGCGAGGAAGTAGTTCAGGAGTCCAAAATTAGGTAGATTGGGAGTTTTCCGGAGAACAGTGTGGGGTGAGGAGAGAGCCACTAAGCTCCAGCATCATTTGCAGCCTAAATTAGTGCCAACTAAAACTTGTCGCTCGCCATCTGGTTCTACAAGGATGAAGTCACTAGCCACAGCAATCCCTGACCTTCAACACACCCTAAAAGGGGTTCAAGGTGGAGATCAGGAATGAGGGTCTCTGTGCTCTGGGAAAAGCTGGCAGAACAGGCCTTCAGATAGTTAGATATTTTCAGGAGGAGAGTTTATGAGCCCAATTTCTTGCATCTTCTGATATCTAGAAAAGCACTAAAATCGCTCACGTAGGCATCTGCTCCTGGTGACCAGCAGTAACCCTGTGCCAAAATGTGAGCTTGACTGCACGTACCCCCTTCTCTAATATATGTATACTGACCTCCCCCCGCCAACTGCCACCTCTTTGGAGCAGTTCCTCACAGTTATCTGAGGGGCTGTCTCCCAGGCTATAGTACTCATTTGGCCCCAAATAAAACTTAACTCACAACTCTCACGTTGTGCATTTTTTTTTCAGTCAACATAAGGAAAGATGTGCACTCTCATTACCTTGTTGAAAGAATTTCCATTCACCTTTCTGCCTTCAAAATGATTGTTCAACGTCTCCTTCGTCAGGACTGCATCTTAAACGTTTAGCAAGCAGAGGGCCACGGACCAGACCTTCTGCTATTCTTAGGAAGAAAGATCCCATAATCTCCCTAACACACCCTTAGGTCTGCAGTCCAGCAATACCTTAGCGGGCTATGGGGCTCAGCACTCTTCAAGGCCCGGTGCTTGTCCATACTAATTCAATCCTCTGTTTCTAGAGAGAGGAAGAACTTCCCAAAAGGCAGTTTTTTGAAGAGTAACACCTCTCCAAAAAGAGCTGCCCACGTGTTTTCCTTCTTCACGCATGCACTCTGTTGCGCTAAAACACTGAGTTCCAGAGAAGAGGGAAAATCTTGTGGAAATCTCTTAGTAAAACTCATTTCGGCCTCACAATCCAAATGCTGGTAACCTCAAGTAACCAGGATTTTTTCATAGCGTTCTACACCATAATCTACCTTAATAACAGCAGGAACAATCCATTTCTCACAGGTAGATAATATCTTTTCTAACAGAATAATGCTTGTAACCACTGGCTAGATAATGCAAATATTATTTACTCATGTATCACGTTTGCTCTTGGAAATTCTTAAACGATGAAAAATATGTACAACGTTCAGTAAATCACAGTCACAAATCAAATATTGGAGAGTGCAAAGTGGAAGAATTAAGGGAATTCCCTGGCAGTCCAGTGGATAGGACTCCACGCTCTCACTGCCGAGGGCCCGGGTTCAATCCATCCCTGTTCTAGGAACTAGGATCCCACAAGCCTCGTGCGATGAAGCCCAAAAAACCCGAAAACAAAACAAAACAAAAAAACCAAAGAGGGAGAATTGAGACTATCAAATGGGATAAAGTAAACGTATCATACCGTTATTAGTCTTTATCATTGCATCTATCATATTACCTTACACAATATCTGCTTATATATCTCTCTCTTCAAGTTGACCATATGTTCAGTAAAGACAGAAAATGTGTCTTATTTACTTTCCTGTAACCATCACCCACTGAGATGTCTGGCATATAAAAAACACTAGATAACTATTAAATAAATGGATATTTTTCTGGTTTAACATAGTAGAGGACAGAGAATTTTTAATGATAAGCACAAAAAGGTTTTATTCCCTTCCTTTGTTGTTCTCACACTTGATTTCTGCTTATTGAAAAATACATGATGTTATTTCCAGCTAGTCATTGATGAAAATTGGGGCAAGGAAAATATGAAGAAAAAATCCTTAAAATCTCCTTATAAAATTATGCCAGTATGTTTCCTTTCCATATTTTCTATGTACATTTTGTGCATAGGAGGAATTACACACTATTTTACAATCCAATTTTTTCAATTAACATCATGTCAGAAGCATTTCTTATATCATTGAATACTTCATAAAAATAATTTTTAAATTTTCGTATTTTTAATTGTATGGTAATATTATATATATTTAACCCTTCTCCTATTGTTGGATACAAGATTTTCGCTAATATTTGGCAAGTCAAATAATGCTGAGGTAAAAATCTAAGTATGTAGCATCTTGTTCACATGTATTATTTCTTGAAGGTAGATCTCTAAAGTAGAATCATTAGCTCAAAAAGTACCACCATTTTTTAAACTACAGATATATTTTGCTAAATCTATTTGCAGTAATGGTCTACTAACATTCCTAGTAGCAGCTTATAAGAATATTACTTTATTCTTACGAGCAAGACATTTTCAAATTTAAGAACCTTAATTTCAGAGCTTGATTTGTGTGATGATGCCATCTGGTGGCCATAGTGCGAAATTACAAAAACAGAAGTACAAAAGACCCGTTGAAAACTAATAAGCAAAATTAAATGTATAAAGAGGCGGCACGAAGTGAGACAGTGTCATAGACATATATACACTACCAAAGGTAAAATAGATAGCTAGTGGGAAGCAGCCACATAGCACAGGGAGATCAGCTCGGTGCTTTGTGACCACCTAGAGGGGTGGGATAGGGAGGGTGGGAGGGAGACGCAAGAGGGAAGAGATATGGGGATATATGTATATGTATAGCTGATTCACTTTCTTATACAGCAGAAACTAACACACCATTGTAAAGCAATTATACTCCAATAAAGATGTTAAATAAATAAATAAATAGGCTATAAGCATTCAAAAAAAAAAAAAGGTGGCAACTATTATAGATAAGTTTTCAAAAAGCACTCTTGCTATTTGGATTTCTAATCATCCTCAGCAACCATATCAAATAAGGCTTACAAACTGTTTCAAATGATACTTATTAATTTATCTTATTCAACCTGGATTTCCGGAGCACTTTCCACGCTGTGACTAGTCTATCGCGTGCCGAAGACAGGTATGAGTCACAGTGCGTGACCGCAACGGGTTTATAGTTTAATGAGGATACACAAAAGCAAACTGACCATTACAAACCTGACCAAAGGCTTTTGCAAATGGAAAATAATATTTACTAATATTTGTATATTTGAATCATCCTTGTTTTATAAAATACATAATATCTCATTGTGTAAGCAGCCCCTAAAATGACACCCAATCATCATTCCCCACCCCCTGGTATTCATACCATTGTGGAATCCTCTTCCCAGGGGTGTGATCCCCTCTCCGTATCTCTCTCTCTCTCTCTCTCTCTCTCTCTCTCTCTCTCTCTCCCCCCCCCCCCAGGGGAAACACACTGCTGTGATAATAAAGAGCCCTATGAAAACGCCCACATGGCGAGGAAATGAGCCTCCAGTCAATAGCCAGTGAGGACCTGAGACCAGCCAACACCCATCTGAGCGAGCTTGGAAGCCTTAGCTCCCTAGTCAAGCCTTGACCTGAGGCCCCAGCACTGACCCACACCCTGAGGGCAGCTTCGTCAGAAACCCTGAGTCAAAGTCACCCAGCTTATCCATGCCTCGCTGCTGACCCACAAGAAGTGTGAGATAAGTTGTAGGGTAATTTATTACACAGAAATAGCTAGTTCCTTAATAAAGAGAATTTGAACCTATTGAAACATTTCAACATTAATTTCAACTTAAGTACTCAATTAACTGCTATAAAACATTTAAACTTCAATTAAAGAGTCTAGCTAACTCTTTTGAACACCTCAAACACCTTAAGTAGCAAATATAACAAGTAAAATTATTATAAAACCTATTGCTATTCTTGTACTTAAAGCTATTCTAAAAGATAACAGTAGTTTTTAAACTTCATTGTATGTGTTATTCCTATAATTTTTTATACTCCTCTAAGATTATAATTGTACTTGTATTTTCCAATAGTTGCATTATTAGATCCTTTGATACCTTCCTAGTTTGCAGTAATCTCCCTGGACCAAAAAAGCAAAATATTTCAGGAAATGGTTTATCAAACAACTGAGTTTTAGGCTGAGTTTGGAACCTGTTTGCTTTTCCCACAGTGATTGAACTCAAGCTTCAGGCCATTAAGTTAGCTCTTGTTTTAAACTTCATTTATTACCAAAATAGGACATTTGAAATTCTCACTTTTCACGTAGGTTTTGGATTTTTATAACTTAGTATCTCCATTATAAATGATGTATGTTTTAAGTCTCACTTAGCTAACATTTCATTATGTATTATCCTATCCTTTTTATATATTGCTATTATCTGTTAGCACTGTTACACATTGTGTATGCTTTCTTGTAGCATTTACATTTTAGGGCCATTTAGAAATTCTAAATCCTAGGAAAAGAGGAATCAAGTCTTGCAGTTAGTTCCCTTTTCAAAACATTTCGCTAAATCATCATTTTAAAACACAATACTGAGCTCTTTTCCTCTTTCTACTTTTTTATTGTGTATAATCATCCTGTTTTGGGTTCTGCTTTTTGTGGACTATTTCACTTACAATTTCCAATATTTCCCTTCTTTACTTACACAGTTAAAACAAATCCCTCTCTATACTTCATAAACACATATATTATAAAAGAGTAAACAAAATCATTTAGCTGTATTAACACACATAATGAAATCATTAACTTGTTGAAATACATTTCTGAAACATAATTAGATTCCTCCTTTCAGATTGCAACTACCTATGCCTACAAACTTTTCTTTTAATTATCATTATGAACACATGGCCTTGTAAAAGTTAATCAATCTTTATTGATTTATATATTTATTTATTATTACCATGAATGCTCAAAGTGTCACAACCTGCCCCCAAAAAAACCCCTTCAAGCTGACATCTATGTACTTTGTCTTTTTTTTAAAAATTTTAAGGCTTTATTTTTTTAGAGTTTTGGATCACAGCAGTATTGAGGGGGAAGGTACAGAGATTTCTCATAAACCCCCTGCCCGGACACATGCATAGCTTCCCCTGTTATCAACATCCCCCGCCAGAGTGGTGCACTTGTTATAATTAATTACCCTACATTGACACAGTCCATAGTTTACCTAAGGGTTCACTTTTGGTGTTACACATTCTATGAGTTTGGACAAATGTAAAATGACACATATCCATCATAATATCATAAAGAGTATTTTCATTGCCCTAAAAATCCTATGTGCTCTGCCTCTTCCCCTCTCCACCCACCCCTGACCTTTTTACTGTCCTCATACTTTTGCCTTTTCCAAAATGTCAATGTACTTTGTCTTCAAAGTTTCCTTATTTGCTGATAACAATAAGATATCCCTGTTGTAAACTTAATTTTTCCCGTTTGACATATATACACTACCATGTGTAAAATAGATAGCTAGTGGGAACCTGCTGGATAGCACAGGGAGCTCAGCTCCGTGCTCTGTGGTGGCCTAGATGGGTGGGATGGGGAGGATGGGGAGGAGGGGTATATGTATACATATAGCTGATTCACTTCATTGTACAGCAGAAACTAACACAACAGTGTAAAGCAATTATACTCCAATAAAAAAAAAGTTAACTAAAAAAAAAAAAGACATGAAATCAGCTAAATCCCAAAGAGCCCTGGTGCTTCCTCTTCTCCATTAAAAGCTTTTAATGACTTCCTTTTGAACCTAAGATAAACATTGAAAATAACCTCGTTATCTGGCCTCTGATCACTTCCTCATCTTCATTTTCGGTCATCCTCCCCTCTAGCTGATATCTCCTCCCACACTGCCCTCCTCTGAGGTTTCAAATGCACCAGAGTAGGTATTTGATCATAATTTCCATTCTGGAGGATTTTTTTGGTCTAGTGGGAGAAAGCGTTGCAATAAACAGCAACAACAAAAACACAGTATCTCCTTGGTATCACTGGCACCCAGCACAACACCCGGAACGTGGCCAGCCAGCAGTAAACAATTGTGATTAAATTAAAGTACGAGCAAATTGGAATGATAAACCAGATGAAAGTAATTAATATATAAGTTAAAGGTATTATTGCAACAGTGTTCAAACAAAACTAATATTACTTATCTAGGTCAAAACAAGATTACGGAAGCATAAAATTATTGGAGACGGCTGCAGCGTGATGGGGAATACTGACCAATAAAAGATACTGAAAAAGATGAGTTTAAGAAAATCTTCACAGACGGGAATTCCCTGGCAGTCCAGTGGTTAGAACTCTGCACTTCCACTACATGGGGCACAGGTTCAGTCCCTGGTTGGGGAACTAAGATCCCACACGCTGCAATGTGGCCAATAAATCAATAAAGATCCATTCTTAAAAAAAGAAAAAAAACTTCAGAGAAACCTGCCATGACTGTGCTGCTGTCTTGCCTCAAGCTGCTTAGTCTACATGTCTGCCCTTAATTTTTATATGTGCAAATATATATCAGCAAATAATGAGGGACTTCCCTGGCGGTCCAGTGGTTAAGACTTCGCCGTCCAATGCAGGGGGTGCGGGTTCGATCCCCGAGATGGGACCTAAGATCCCACATGCCTCGCGGCCAAAAAACCAAAACATAAAAGAGAAGCAATATTGTAACAAATTCGATAAAGACTTTAAAAATGGTCCACATCAAAAAAAAAAAAAAAAGCCAAATAATGACTTTCTACAATGTCTAAGAATAAATGGCTAAAATGCAGAATTTTAACATTTAATAAATCATTAAAGCGGAATGATAGAATTCATGTTTGTCCTAAGCCCCCTTTCCTAATGCCACTCACAACAAATTACAGCATATGTTTTTCTTTTCTTTGATTTTTTTTACAACTGCTATAACTACAAGAGCAAAAATAATTACAAGTCAGATTTTTATATAAGGAGTTTGCAGAAGCTGTTCGAAGCCATAAAGACCAAGACATTTTCTTTTCAGTTCTTCCACTGGTATGGCCATCTGTGGAAATAAAGCCCAGCATGGAGTATTCACTTGAATTTTTTTTTTCACTTGAATTATTGAGAGGGACAGTCAGAAGAGAACCATTAAAAATTGGTGATAAGGACCCAAATATTAGTGTATAATGCATATACATAATTCCCTAACAGTATTTATCTCCTTAAAAAACAAGACTCTTAAATAGCAAACGTACATTGACTATACGTCTAATAAAAGAAGATCTTGCCGTGTTTTTTGCTCTATAATTAATTCATGGACCCACAGGAAGAAATGATGACCTGTTGCATTGAGATGTTGGACTCACTGTTAGAAGTCATTAGGCTTGTTATGAGAATTACTTCTTCTCTATGAAAAGGCTTCTAAGTAGTGTTTGTGCATATCGGATGCAAGAAGAAATATTCTGATTCAGAGTAAAGAAAAATATTCTAGGAGCAGTTAAAGTCTGTAATTGACTACCTTGGGGAAAAATGAGTTCCATTTCCAAGGAGGTGTTCAAATGCAGTTTAACCACTTGGCAGGCAAGTTAGAGAGAGAAATTTACAAATTCAGTGGATTTTTGGACATATAAGATCTTGTTCAAACCTATGACTTATGAGTCTGTGAATCTAGATGCTTACCATAATCATGTTTCCTGTCAGCAGTTCTGGACTGTGTTTTCTTCCTTTTGTCGGGAGATTTCACCTCTGTGTAAATATCCTTCTCAGTCATTTCTGGATAGTAGAGAAACATACGGAGATAATTTGTGGTTGAAAGAGAACTTTCTCCATAAGTTCAAGGAAAAAATCATTACAGTTCACACTTCCCATACAGCGTATGAGAAATAGTTCTCTATAACAATTATGTTTGAGGAGATCTTCTTCCTCTTTTAGGACAATTCCTCTGAAGGGCTGAATTAAGTGTATATTGGAATTTCCCACCATTTGTGGTCTTTTGTAGGTTTCAGGGAGGCTGCTGTGCCAATGATGAATGGAGAACTGGGGGCCGAGGAGCAAAACTGTAAGGTATTCAGACAAAAAACAAATTATCATTTTGAAGAGGCTTTCCTACTATGCTGAAACAGATTAAAGTAATAGGTCAGAATGCATAAAAGCGGAGCTGTCAGGAAAAAGGCAGGCTGAGAAGCTGCAGCTTTGGCTGCCTGAGAGATTTAAGACCCTTTTATTTTTAAACCACAAATCACAAGGGTTTCCTGTTTTGTTTTGCCTTGTTTTAATCTTAAGCGATCTTGCTTTGTAGCATAGCACATCCTCTATATACTGTAATGCTAGATTATAAGAACACAATTTATAGCTACAGTGATAATAAATCCAGAATTATTCTGATTTCTCCCTCTTGCTTTTCCTAAGTCCATCCTCACTTGTCAAACAACCTGCTTATATTTTTAATTCAGTGTGAGTTCCTTCTGTGTGATGAGGAACCCATTGAAATTGACAGCAACCATGAGTAAGTGGTTCTTAGACATATATCTGGACATACACAACAAAAAATCCAGAGATCAAGAGGCGAAGGACTGATCCAACAGCTCAGCAACATCATCATCATGCCACTGGCTCTCTAAAGCTTTCAGATCTGCTCTTGGGCATGTTGACAACCTCATGGCCACAACATAGCTGCCACCGCTCCAGGTAACTTGTCAGTATCCAAGGCAACAAAAAGAGAGTAGAGGCAATGCAAGCCATATACCAGAAATCCTCTAGCCAAATTTGTCTTAAGTTTCAATGGCCAAAGGTGGGCCACATGGCCATTCTGGCTACAAGGGGAGCTGGGAAAGTGAGTAACTTGTGTGAAGACCAAGAGAAAAGGTGATTCAGAATGGCTCATGGATTGGTCAACAGTCTTTGGCACCCTAGGCTAGGGCTAACACAAGATTTAATGGACCTCAACAAATTTTTGAGGACTTACTGCTTATACCCCCAAATTAATGTACAAGTGATGAATCCAAAAGGGCATTTTAATTCTCAGAAAAGAAAATAGGAGCTATATATACATATATATATCACAGTATATAGTGAATTTTTAAAATCTTTTACTACATTACTTGTTTGGTATTGTTATTCTCTGATAGTTTACCTGTTGCAATTACTGGTATAAAACAAAATAAGAACTTAAAAGCAGAGGAATCTGAATAACTTTTGCCTTTGAGGAAATACAAAAGGTTGAGTTAGAAGGATTCCACCCAAAGGATGTGTCTGGGTTAGTGATACTAAGGGATTCCATAGGTAGTAACAACTTTATATGGAGAAGAAAAGAGGGATGAGTCCCAGAAGGGATCTGCAATCAAAGAAGAAAAGAAAAATAGTTTGGGACTGAACAGAAATCTTCAGGTACTTTTTGATCTCTGTACAATATTCCTTCTTTCACTGATTCTTTAAACAACTGCTCCTTATCTGCCTACTCTGGCTAAATACTATGCTGGTTGTCTGCTTTCACAGCTCCTCCAGCGATGCCCAGTAGCCTACCTTCCATTAGCGCTAATATTCTATGGAAAGTGACACATCTGGGCTACAATCACCTTGAATGCAATGCCATTCTTCATTTTGTCCAACGGGCAAAATATATACTCTTCCTCCAAACCAAGCTGAATGCATTTGTTTGAAAAGTCTTCCCTGTGCCTGAGCAGAGTTACTCCATCCTTCCTATGGGTTCTCAGAGCATCTTCATTATGACCCAGTTACTTACGTTTTCACATTGCATTTTGATTATTTATAGATACTTCTGTCCCCTGAGGTTTGAGCTTCAAGGGGAAGGGTCTGTGACTTCAATTACCTTTAAAATTTCAGTACCAAATATGCTGCCTTGGACATAGTAAGTGTTAAATAAATAATTGTTGAACAGATGGATAAAGGAACAAATGAACGCTCTACTGAGGGAGACAATTATGAACAGGGAAAACTAAAAAGAAAGAGCCATTAATTCTCTTTTAAAGTATCTATGGCTCTGAAAAACCTAGGGGCAGGACAGGAATAAAGATGCAGATGTAGAAAATGGACTTGAGGACATGGGGAGAGGGAAGGGTAAGCTGAGATGAAGTGAGAGAGTGGCATGGACATATATACACTACCAAACGTAAAATCGATAGCTAGTGGGAAGCAGGCACATAGCACAGGGAGATCAGCTCGGTGTTTTGTGACCACCTAGAGGGGTGGGATAGGGAGAGTGGGAGGGAGACGCAAGAGGGAGGGGATATGGGGATATATGTATATGTATAGCTGATTCACTTTGTTATAAAGCAGAAACTAACACACCATTGTGAAGCAATTATACTGCAATAAAGATGTTAAAAAAAAAGTATCTATGACAGAACAATTTGATCTCCTTGAATGGCTTTGTCTCTAAACTTAAATACAAAGTGTTTATCTTCAAAAAATGTTCAACTTATAAGGAAAAAAAATCTCATATAGTCATTTGTTTGTATACTTCCTGAAATTCCCTATCTAAATTATTATAGTTTGTAACCAAGAGTAAAAGCTAACTAAAAGGATGATACAAAACATTCACAAAAAATACTATTTCTAAAAAACCAAGAAAGGTTTATATGAAATTCCCTATCTAAATTATTATAGTTTATAACCAAGAGTAAAAGCTAACTAAAAGGATGATACAAAACATTCACAAAAAATACTGTTTCTAAAAAACCAAGAAAGGTAAACTTATATCTTCTCTACTTTTCTCAGTCTTCACAATTCACTTTATTCAGTTCTTATAAAAAAAGAAAAGAAAAGAAAAACTTTGGAGGGCCCAGCATTATTTCATTACCAGAATGGAAATTCTTTCACTCAAAAGAACTCCTTTTAATTCAATATAATTCTAATTGAGAATATTATAATTCAGTGGATTCACTCCCCTTCCCTAAAGTTTCATTACTCTGAGTTTACTCTAGTGTTCTTGAATTTCAAATATCAATCCCCATCAGATAGAATTAAGGATGTTAACAAGATCTCCAGAAACAGAAGCTGATGACACCTTTGACCTTACCAGAAAGTTGCACAGTTTGGTCAGAAATAGAGTTGAGAGGGGTTCACTTTTCCTTCTAAAGCCTGAACAGGAGGAAAAGATCTGATATCCAGAACAACTGAAAATACTCTCAGCAGTGGAATAGGAGATCTTGACATTTTAGAGACATTCTGAAAGTTTCGGTTCTTGTCAGAATTCTTACTTATGTTCACACTTTTTAAAGGACCCTGGCTTCTCTCTTCACCTAGAGCATGCAAGCCAAAAATAAGTACCTATGCAGTAAAGAGTTTTGATTGATAAATGGAGGGGAAAAAATAATACCCTGGAGGAGTAGACAGTGAAAGGAAGGAAGGGGGAAAAGAAAGGAGAGAGGGGAAAATCTTCTGGACAGGATTCACCATTCTAAATGCCATTAAGAACATTTGTGATTCATGAGAACAGGTCAAAATATCAAAACATACATAGGAATTTGGAAGAAGTTGATCTCAAGCCTCATGGATGACTTTGAGGGGGTTCAAGACTTCAGTGGAGGAAGTAATGGCAGATGTGGTGGAAACAGCAAGAGAGCTAGAATTAGAAGTGGAGCCTGAAGATGTGACTGAATTGCTGCCATCTCATGATAAAACTGTAATGGATGAGGAGTTGCTTCTTAGAGATGAGCAAAGAAAGTGGTTTCCTGAGATGGAATCTACTCCTGGTGAAGATGCGGTGACGATTACTGAAATGACAACAAAGGATTTAGAATATTACATAAACTTAGTTGATAAAGCAGCAGAAGGATTTGAGAAGATTGACTCCAATTTTGAAAGAAGTTCTACCGAGGGGAAAATGCTATCCAACAGCACTGCATGCTACAGAGAACTAATTCCTGAAAGGAAGAATCAACTGATGCGGCACACTTCACTGCTGTCTCAGTTTAAGAAACTGCCACTGCCACCCCAACCTTCAGCAACCATGACCCTGATCAGTCAGCAGCTGTCGTCAAATATCGAGGCAAGACCCTCCAGCAGCAAAAAGATTACAACTCACTGGAGGCTCATATGATGGTTAGCATTTTTTAGCAATGAAGCATTTTTAACTAAGGTATGCACATTGTTTTTTAAGACATAATACTATCGCACACTTAATAGACTACAGCAGAGTGTAAACATAACTTTTATATGCCCCCGGAAACCAAAAAAAGTGTGTGATTCCCTTTATGGCAACATTCACTTTATTGCAATTCTGACTTGACTGCAGTGTTCTGGAACCAAGCCTGCAATGTCTCCGAGGTGTGCCTGTATTATCTCACAGGATGGTTATAATGAGAAAGTGAGAAAGTATATGTGTATCAACCAGAGTCCAGCAAGGAAAACAAATCTCTCTGAGTTTTTAAAACAGAGGGAATTTTATTCAAGGAACTGATTAAGAAGGTGACAAAGATGCCAAGAAACCACTTAAGAATCAATAAGGAAACTCAGAGTTTAGCAATACCGGGAAGCTTCTACTACCCCCTAAACTAGGGTTAAAAGAAAGAGGTGATTTCCTGGAGTCAGGATCACTGGCAGAAGCTAGAACCATGTAGATCTGTCCAATGAGAGGTAGGAACATAGGAGTAACGTAGCTGTTGCTAGAGATACAACCTAAAGTAGAGAGGGGTTAAAACTACCCTGGCTTCTCCCTTCCTTCCATCCTCCAATTTCCTATCAGCATCTCTTATTGACAAAACTCACCTAGAATCCGGGAGCCCGGTTGTACGGAACACATCTTGTGCACCTTCTCAGATTCTCAGCCTCAGCTTAACATGCCTCTCAGTTCTTAACGACTTGCTTTTACACAGTGGTCCCTGCAATGATCACGGACAGGTGAGACTGCATGTTTCTACTGTCTGAAGTCTACAACTGACGTGTCCAGCTTGGAACACTGTTCCCAGACTCATAAGCACCAAACCACAGGGTATGAGAGCAGGATATGAGAAGCTGTCCACGCTAGGAGTGCAAGTTATTTGCTTTTTGCTTGGGATGTACTATAACCATTGGGAAGCAAGAGATAGAAAGAAATTGGCACATAAATTTTTTGTTCTCTTCTCCCTTCCCTTGACTGTTTACACTTCCGGTGTTTCTTTAGATCCACATTCTCCGTGGTCAAGTGACCAGTTTTGTCTCTTCGTGGAGCAGTGGCCATCTCAGTTATGCATCATCTTGTATTTATTTCCCATCCTCCTTCACCTCACTTCCCCTTTCCTTCAGTTTCACTGCCCTGTAAAGCACTGATATCACTTAAGTTTTGCCTCAGGCTTTGTTTGGTTAAAGACACTGGGAAATGCAGCTTGGAGGGATTAGCTTCCCTCCGTATAAAGCTGAGCAAGGGAAGAGCCGACATCTGAGCACAAACAGGCCCAGAGGGGCATATTCTAACCTCATTGTTCATTGCCATCTTTATATTCGTATTTAAATTTTATGTAACAACTTCATGCGTCCCCCTAATATGAGGTTCCTCATTTCTCTAATAGGTCATGAAGCACAAGAGGAGTTATGCAGAGTCTGAACATCTGTAATGGGGGATGTCCCTCAATGCAGTTGAGTCTTAGCTCCCTTATATGCTTAGTATGGCAGGATTCATTAATGGGGAGTTAAATAAGTGCAATAGCCCAGAGATCCTAAGGTAAAGGAGGACCTAAGGAAGACAGTCTAATTAAATAAAACTTGTATGTAAAGTAAAGTAAGAAAGAAACAGTTGGAAGGGGTCATTACACTAGATAAGGGATCCCAACTAGCTGAGGCATTAGCTTCATGAGAAAAATGAGTGGTAGAAGTAGAAAGTGATAAATATGAACTATGGCTTCATGACCTATTACAGAGGTGAGGCTATTGGTAGCTATTTTTTACAGGTATTTTTATAGCTATATTTTTTATAGTTATGTCTATATGAGAAACAATTATATCTTTTTTCTTCTTCCTTTTCCACTGCCACTTTGTGTCAATGTAAGAAGTGATGGTGGAATTTATCATTGTAATTCAGTCTTCCAAACTATGAGGGGCCGCATCTAGAGCTGATGGGGAAGAATGTGTATCAGTTGGAAGCCTGCTATTTGAGGTAGACATGATTAATGAGGCTTTGTGTCTCTCCTTTTGGGGAGAGGGTGAGACCCTCTCTCTTGGTATAGCAGACAGTTGCCTTATATGAGGATGGAGACAATCCTTCCTTTCATTAGATGACACCATCTTAGCCCAGAGTTCCTTGGAAAACAGAGCCTGAGGCAAAAGGCTCAACACCTAATGCCACAACACCTAATGGCGGGAAGAGGTAAAATCCAAAGGAAGCAAGAAGGAGAGGCAAAAGGAAAGGGAGACGATGAGTCAGGGAAAGAAGAAAAGGGAGTACAAGACGGCACATTTTCAGGCTGGCCACAGGTGCACAAGAAATCATTTTTTACTCATTCAAATGGAACATCTCTGAGGGGTCGTTACACAAACCCTGCATCTCCGAACAGTCCATCAGGTTGAAGGACATGGCTATCAACTCACTGGCAGCTTCTTTCCTATCTCCTTTTTCTGGTGGAAATTCGCCATATAGGGCCTCTATATCCCTGCATTTCTGGATTGTGTTAGCTGAAGGCTTCAAGCAACCTCTGGAAAGCCACAGCTTCTGAGGGGTCTGAGCACTGGATCTGCGATGGCTCCTGCCGCTGTAGACATGATGGAGGCCACGCCACAATCTGGCGGTTGTACACGTAATGATAACCTATTTTTACAACCACGGGTACAAAACAAGCATTGCTCAGGCTGCTTTGGCTAGGAAGCTAGGCAAGCATCCAAGAGAGTGAGATAGATGGGACTGGGAGATCAGGAAAAGCACGTAAGCTAGGTCCAGTGTGTTGCCCTTTGATTGGAGATGCTTGAATCTTTATATTAAAAGCTTTACAAATGTTCTAGACTTAACTTTGATCTAACACAGGTAAAGACCTAAGTTTGACAAAAGGATATACAAGCCCTTGTTTAAGAAGCCAGGACAATAAAAGAAGTTAAATTCAAAATAAGTAGAAGAGAGGAAATAAGATAAAAATAAAAGATAAATAAGATGGAAAGTGGGCAAACTTTTAAAACTTCAATGAAACAAAAAGCTGATTTCATCAATGAGATTAATAAAGTTGATATAAATCTCTAGCTAGACTGGTCAAGAAAGAAAAACACAGATTCAATAATATCAGAAATACAAACAGTATCAGAAAAGAAAGGACATCATTACAGATCTTACAAACAGGAAACAGATAATAAGGGAATATTATTGTTATGGGTTGAATTGTGTCCTCCACAAAGATATGTTTAAGTCCTAACTCCTGCACCTATAAATGTGACCTTATTTGGAAATAGGGTCTTTGTAGATGTAATCAAGTTAAGATGAGGTCAGTAGAGTGGGCCCTAACACAATATGACTGGTGTCCTGGGCTTCCTTAGTGGCGCAGTGGTTAAGAATCTGCCTGCCAATGCAAGGGATGTGGAACTCTCATATTTTGCTAATGAGAAAGTAAAATGATACAACCACATCGGAAAACAATTTAGAAGTTTCTTATTAAATATGCACTTACCATAGGACTCAGCAATCAAACTCCTAAGTATTTAATAAAAAAGAAATGAAAACATGCATTCACACAGAGGCTTGCACATAAACGCTCATAGCAGGTTTATTCATAATAGCCAAAAACTGGAAACATGTCAAATGTCCAAACATGGATGAACAAACTGTGGTATATCTATACAACGGAATACTACTCAATAACTGAAAGAATGAACTACTGATACATGAAAGAACATGGAATATGTCAAAAACTTGCTGAGCAAAACCAAGCCAGATACAAAGGAATATATGATGTACAAAAATTCTGTAACAAAGCAGACAAAATTAAATTATAGTCACAGAAAGCATATCACTGGTTGCCTGAGACCAGGTGGGTGGTGAGAGGGAGAAAGGAACTTCTGGAGGTGATGGAAATGTTCTGTGCCTTGATCTGATGGTGTTTGAGAGGTGTATATATTTGTTTAAAACCCACTGACCTCATGACTTAAAATGAATGCATTTTATTGCATGAAAATACAACTCAATAGAGTTGATTTTTTAAATGTCAAGGTCAAGAAAGACAAAGAAATCCTGAAGAAGTGTCCCAGATTAAAGGAGACTAAAGAGACCTCCCAACTAAATGTATCACATGATCCTGAACAAAGAGGAAAAACAGGTATAAATGACATTAGAGCTACAGTTGAGAAAATTCGAATATGGGCTATAGATGAAATCATAGTACTGTTATCAGTGCTAAATTTCCTGATTTTGACAATTGTACTATGGTTATAGAAGACAAAGTCCTTGTTCTTGTGAAATATTTAGACAAATAGATGTAATATCCTGAATTTATTATCAAATGAATCAGCAAGGAGAGAGACAGAGCGAAAAAAAAACTATAAAGTGCACACAGAGTAAAATATAAACAAATGGTAACTATGGGTAAAGGTTATATGAAGGTTCCTTGTACTATTGTTTCAACTATTCAGTAAGTTTGAAATTATAGCAAAATTATTTTTTTTTAATGAGAGTCAAGCATCTAGATGGGGTGGGAGGGAAGATAACTACTTTTTGGTTATTAACTGTGATCCCTCAAAGCCAGAGTCTATTGAAATGATTTATCCTATTGATAAGGAAAAGACCCAGGCTATTTATCAGAGCTCTTTAATTGATTCTGTGGGTGTTTCAGGGAAAGAGAGAGTAATTCCTCAAGGCCATTAAAGAGAGGGGTAACTGCTCTCCAAAGACAAAATGATTCTCTCTTCCCCAAGAAGACAGATGGCATCTGACGTCTTCAACCATAGTCCAAAAGAGCATTTTCTTCGTCCCCCATCTCATCTCTGTTTCTACAGTGGACAAAATCCTGCAGTCAAAAACAAAATTACTACAGGAAACCAACAACAACAGAAAAAGACAAAATTCCATTTCACCTTTTCTCCTTAGTGTCTATTTGAAGCAATCAATTCTCTTCTCACAGATACAGTTATAGGTGTTAGAGCAATCAATATTTGCTATTCTTGTTGAGGTTAAAAATGCACATTCTCCTCTCCCAGAAGAAGAAGTCATTATTGCCAAATTACTGTAGAACAGAAAACATGCATGGCCAGCTGTTTAATTCTGAAGGTTACAATAACATAAATCATATTTTTAAGTCTGTTGCCTAAAGATCTGGAATATGGAAATATTAAACATAACTTTATCACTAAAGATTTTCTACTTCTCTTAGCCCACTGAATAGAATAACATCCTCTTGATCACACCCATAATCTCCCGTTTTGTTCCACACTGGGAATTTTTGATCAGAGAGTAATATTGCTATGTTGGGATCATGATACAGCAACCTGCTTTCCTATGTTAATTATTTCAATAAAAGTGAGAGATTTAAAAGGAGAGGAACTAAATTTCTGTGACACAGATAACAAGGTCTCATGTGCATACACTTTAAGGAGAAAAAAGTAGAATTGGAATATAGTCAGAGATGAAGTTGTTTAATTGATGTTTTTATGTGTTTTATTTCTTTTCCTTCCCCACCCTATCGCTAACAGTTATTAACTAAAACACGAAAATTCACTGAAAAACATCTAAAGCAGGACCTCTATTTCAGCAAAGTGGTGGATTAGGTGAGAACTATCTTCCTATTGAAAATAATTTAAAATGCTGAATAAAAACAAATTTTAAAACCTCTTCAATAAGTTAATGAACTGGCAAAAAGCAGATTCACACTCAGGCTGAGGGTTAAGTAAAGATGGAAACCCAGAAGGGTAAGTGAGGCACTGAAGCCAGTTTTTCCCTTAATTGATGTAGCAGGCTGAATAATGAATTCAACCCCAGATGGGGATTCTATACAGAAAATAAGCTACAAAGTGTTGAGACCAAAGGGATATATCTCAGTATAAACCACCTTAGAACTGTCTTGAACATTGGATTTAAGTAGAAAAGAAAAAGAATAATCCCACCTAACAATCCAAAATCACAAACCACCCCTCATGTAATTTGCATTTGTTGTATTACTTAGGAATATTCGAATCTGCTATAGGTAAAAAGAGAAACAATTAAGGAAGATAAATGAAACTAAGTAGCTTGTGAGGCATAGGCAGAAAGTAGGAGATGTGTTAAGTACAGATAAGTAAGCTAGTAACCTATGTGACATGTTAGGTGTAGATACAGTAAGTAGAGCCCATCTGTGCTCAACACAGAAAAGGAGGAAAGAATCAAATAGATACAAAATATCGTACATAAAATATACATGATGCACATAGATACTCAACATTCATGAGGTCTTAAGTTAGCCACCCACTGGTGACACTCATTCTGGCCCTCTGCCTAAGAAACGCAAGTAAAATCCGTAGCTGCTCATCAGGTTAATTGGAAAGCTGCAACTCTACCCAGGCTTACATGCTCCTGTATCCGCCCAATAGAGAAAATGTGTGTGCTGGCCACGAGAACCTTCTGTCTGTTGAGCCCCCTTTACTCAGCCCCCAAGTCTGGTCCTAGAAACCTTACACCATCGTCAGGGAAGTGTGATGCCACAGAGCCAGGCCATATGAAGAGAGAATAACTCAGGATCCAGGTGATCCTTTTAACCCACTTGCCCCTCAGCCTAAGTGTGACAACCTATCCCATCCCATCCAAGTGTGATAAGCTATCCCGTGTCTTTCCCCTTGCATAGCGCTACGTGTTTAAAATGGATTTAATTAACTGTGCAATTTGAGCATCTTATTTTAGCCCTGAAAGTGTACTCACAGGCTACAGTCACATCAAGGTTATTTCCTGCATGACATCTCTTGTAGATTTGCGGCCCAGAACTACACTACTGGCAGGGTCCAAATTTAGAATTAAAAATGGCTTAGATTCACAATGCTCCAAGGCATCCAACAAAAGCAAATTCTTTCTTGAGGAAGCCACCTTCATCTAAGTCCTCAAATAATTTCCACAGCAGCTCAAAAAAAAAAATCACTGAACACTACAAAGAAAATGGCATCATGAACAAAAGTCAGTAGAAGTGATAGGTTAGACCCACAAAACTTCAAATATTAAAATTATCAGATACCAAATATAAAAGTAGTGTGATTAATATCTTTCAAGAAATAAAAGACAGCTTGAATATATGAGTAACTAGCAAGAAGATTTGAAAGTGTAAGAGAATTCTTAGAAATAAAAAATGTAACAGTTAAGATTTTTTAAAAAATCATTGAACAGTTCAACGGCAGATTATAACTACATGTAAACCCAAGAGTTTACAAAATACTTCACTTAACAGAAGGACTATAGTGAGGTGTGTGTGTGGGTACGCACGCACGTGTGTATGTTTGGACCTACATTTATGTATATTTATAATTAATATAAACTACTAATTTAAAGGAGTTTCAAATGAATTTTGGGGATACTCAAAACACTCATTCATGGTTGTGGGAGAGATCACCATGGCTAAGTCAGAATGGTCCAATCACATCATATCACCTTACTTTATGATTTGATTTTATTTCGCGTACCTCATAACACATACTTTTGATCATGTGTTTAGCATCATAATTTTATTATTAATAACTCTGTATGACACTTCTCGTCCTTTTTAACTGTACTTCCTGAAACATTTCTTTAGTCATTCTCCTTATTCTTACTGATGACCTCTACTTGAAAATGAGTTAAGCCCTGTGAAGCAAGATTCATTTTAGAAACAATCCTTCCAGCCCAACACCAATATTAGAATTTGAATGCATCCCGGAAACTTACAGTCCAGAAGATATGCCATTGTCAATCCATTTCCACTTACTTTCCCTTTCATTAAATGATAAACCAATCCAGTAGGAACTTCGATAAGTCTGGGATTGAAGGAAGATCTATAAAGGAAACAAAACATATCATAGGACTAAATTCCCATCTGTTAGATGAATGAAAATAAGGACAGGTAAAAGACCCAGCTGTTTCTACGACCAGTAGGCTGCTACTTTCTACATGATCCTTCATCCCTCCTTCCTAAAAAAACCCTCTCTCCCCTCAACCCCTGTATTTTCATTTTCCAAAGTAATTTTCTTCCAGTAGCTTATTCATTTATGTTACAAATGGCTGCCAGTCTCATAGATTATTTAAAATGTGGAAAAATTTAAAATCTAAATATCTAACAATAGGAGAGTTGTTAAATAATGTATGACACTTTATGAAACCATTCAAAATCATGCTCCAGAAAAAATTTAAAGGTAAAGAAAAATAATCATTACATATTCCAAGTGAAAGAAGGAGTCTTCTAAACACATTTATTAAAATAACAAATGTTTGTGGGGACGTGTTCATTAGAGCCTTCAGCTTCATAAGAGAAAGACTTGCTGTTGTTCAGTAGTAGGAAGGGGTAAAGGGAAACAGGGCAGTATTTGGAGATATTTACTATGTCCAAAAATGTAATATATCAAAGTGACATAGTATATAATGTCTGATTAAATGACTGAATATATTTTTAAATATAGGTTTAAATTTAACTGTGTTTTACTGCAACAAACATAAAAAATTATTTTATGACTTGACATCATAAATTCTTTTATGTTACAATTTAAAACATCTACTAGATTTGCATATAAATTTTGTGTTGTTTGTCTAAATGATAAGCAGAGATTTCAGAGATCGTTGCAAATATTTCTCTGTAAAAACACATTTTGTGTGTATGGACAGTTTTTATTAGTAATAAATTTAAAAGATAATTTCAATATTATTGTCACTGTATTTTCTCTTTTTTACAATTCTTTTTGAAAGATATACATCTTGATACAATAAATACAAATATTAATCAAGTAAATGTTACCTACAGATGCAATGAAAATCACCATGAAGCTAATTTGTAAAATCGTTACCACTTTTATTTTCCTCATTATTATCTACATTTTGCAAATGGGAAAATTGAGGCCCAGAGAGGTTAAGTAATTTGCCCAAGGTCACCCAGCAAGTAAGTGGCAGAAATGAATTCAGTCCCAGGCAGTTTGGCTCCTGAATTCCTAATAGTAACTACTAGACTATGTTGCCTTTGGGTTCTTAGTTACCGCCTTATAGGAAAAAATAACTGCTGGTTCCAGGCTGCAATTTACCAAAGGGTTAAGTACTTCATCAAAGGAAAGGCATACTTCTCTGTGAGGGGTTCTCCTGCAGAGTCCTAAGAAAAGGAGATGATTGCAAAGACCCCAACTGCATCTTCAAGGGGGTTTCCATTTTGGAAATAACAATGTTCATCATGATAGATAATATGTATTGAATGCTTAGTAAATAGAAAGATCACATGCCTATTAGCAGGCAAGGTCTCCTGGGAGACTTTTTAAAAAATTTTTTTATATTTGATTCTATGGAAAACAGGAAGGTGTTTGAGAATAGCATTCACCAAGAGGGGAATATTTACTACAGATTTTGATGAAGTCATACTTAGCCCTTCAATTTCAGTGTTCAAGAAGCAATTCCCACTCCCACCCCCTCCAGGAGACAGGGCTTTCTGTATTACAGTCTTCATGTTCTTTGGTTCTTACTTTTAAGTACTTAGCTTAACGAAAGGAAAGACCAAAGATATTTCACCAGGAAAAACTTATTTTTTTTTTGAGACTCTTAACTATACAATTTTTGTTCACTCAACAGACATAACACAAAGAATAAATGAAGGTTCCTCTTTCTAAACTCCCCCATTTCCTCAGTATCTTGGGCCCAAGGGTGAGAGGCAGAGGCCAAGAGAATAAAAGTATGTGTAACCGTCCATGATACCAGTTCCTCTTTATCATCTATCTTCAGAAGAGATGAATTGTAACTTTGGCAAGTCTGTTTACATCCCTTCCAGTCTTTACTTTCAGTGGTAAAGTAGTAACAGTTTACTCCTGGACAGCACCAGTGGCCTTCATTGAGTTTGCCTACAATATACAAGGTGAAACTTTAAATGTCTTTTCATCTGGTATTTTGTTAAGTAGAGCAAGATACTTATCAACTCTCCATAACTAAAAAATCTTAACAGCTATCACTAATGATAATGTGAGGTTCACCAGAAGTCGGGAATGCCAAGAGATATCTGCATTCCCATATTCATCGCAGCACTATTCACAATAGTCGAGAAATGGAAACAACACAAATGTCCATCGATGGATGAAGAAAATGTGGTCTATTCCTACAAGGGACTATTACTCAGCCTTAAGAAGGAAATCCTGCCATGGGTAACAGCATGGATGAAACTTGAAGATAATTATGCTCAGTGAAATAAGCCAATGACAAAGGGCAAATACTGCATGATTCCACTTATATGAGATATAAAAAGTAGTCAAACTCAGAGAAATAGAAAGTAGAAAAGCGGTAGCTGGGGGAGGGGAAATGGGTTGTTGTTCAATGGGTACACAGTTTCAGTTATGCAAGACGAATAAATTCTAGAGATCTGCTGTACACCATAGTGCTTATAGTCAACAGTACTGAATTGTACACTTAAAAACTTGTTAAAAGGGTAGACCTCACGCTAAGTGTTCTTACCACAAAGAAAAAAGGGACATAAGAAAACTTTTGGAGGTGATGGATATATCTATTACCCTAATTGTGGATAGTTTTACTCATATATACATATGTCTCAACTCATCAAATTGTATACACTAATTATATGCAGCTTTTTGCATATTAATAATACCTCAATAAAACTGTTTTTTAAATAATCAAATTAAATTTAAAAAATTTTTAGGATTCTGTAATGCCTTCTAGATAAAATTAAAATTATTCTTCGGAATTTTTTCTTTTCCTCATACATAATATACCAAATTAAAATATTATTAATCCTTCAAAGTATGTTTACGATTTTTTTTTAATAAATTTATTTATTTTTGGCTGTGTTGGGCCTTCGTTGCTGCACTTGGGTTTTCTCTAGTTGCAGCGAGCGGGGGCTACTCTTCATTGCAGTGCGTGGGCTTCTCATTGTGGTGGCTTCTCTTGTTGCAGAGCTCAGGCTCTAGGTGCACAGGCTTCAGTAGTTGTGGCACGCAGGCTCAGTAGTTGTGGTTCGCGGGCTCTAGAGCACAGGCTCAGTAGTTGCGGCATGTGGACTTAGTTGCTCTGCAGCATGTGGGATCTTCCCGGACCAGGACTCAAACCCATGTCCTCTGCATTGGCAGGCGGATTGTTAACCACTGTACCACCAGGGAAGTCCCTGTTTATGATTATTTATAGAAGAGAAAAATTGAAAACAGTGTAACGGTCTAATAAAGAAAGCATTTAGGGCTTCCCTGGTGGCGCAGTGGTTGAGAATCTGCCTGCTAATGCAGGGGACACGGGTTCGAGCCCTGGTCTGGGAGGATCCCACATGCCGCGGAGCAACTGGGCCCGTGAGCCACAGTTGCTGAGCCTGTGTGTCTGGAGCCTGTGCTCCGCAACAAGAGAGGCCGCGATAGTGAAGAGGCCCGTGCACCGTGATGAGGAGTGGCCCCCGCTTGCCGCAACTAGAGAAAGCCCTCACGCAGAAACGAAGACCCAACACAGCCAAAAATTAAAAAAATATAAAAATAAATAAATAAATAAAAAACATTAAAAAAAAAAGAAAGCATTTAAATTGTTACAAATATAATGCAATAACACACAACCACTAACAGACATGTTTGTGAGGAGTATTTAAGACTATGGAAAAATGGTCACAGAAGTGAAAAAAACAAGATGTGAACCTTTCTGCAGTATGATAACCAATTTTTTTATAGGCAGAGAAAAGTAAAGCTAAAGAAACTAAAAAATAAAATGTTATTAATTCTTCAATAATAGAGACAGTACATTTCTAGTAACTACCACACCTAAATGATATCAAATAAGCAAAATCTCTTTGTAAACGCTAAATACATATTTAGTAGTTGTTGATTAACCAGGGTGATTCATTGCATCTTATGCATGATAACAGAGTTTACTGTATGAGATTTAATATTATTATCTCTTGGATGTTTTTAATAGTATCATCACACAGAGTTGTACAAACATCAACACTCCGGCAGATCTTGCTGATGTACTGGAGGGAGTATATATTGATCACAAATAGACCAAATATCTGAAGTCAGTGCAGAATGGAAACACACACACATACAGTTATCTTTACAACAGCATCCAAATGAAAGCCCTTGTGCCCATTTTAGCCTAAGTATATTTTTACTGATAGTCTTCATATTTCATGTCAGCAACAAAGCTGGAGAGCCTGATTTTCCCGCAGGTCCAAAACAATCCAAATTTTCAGGGGCGCTAATATACTATTTCACCTTCTGGGAGCAGAAAGAAAGCAAGAACTGCCATTGACTTTTGGGAAATATAGGGCTCTACTAATCCAAACATGACTCCTGGGGTCTCAATCCCATGTTTGAAATAAGCAAACCCAAATACCCATATTACACCTAAGAGGCACAAATTAAAAGTTATCTAGCAGACCTGGATCCCTAGCATATAACATAAGCCTGTATTAAGCCTCAAAGCTTTTGGAAGGGGAAGAAGTAATGGAAAATTGTGCCATTTTTCATTCAAGATTCCCTCCATACATACCTATATTTCGCCAAAACTTTGAAAAGGTCTCCTCTTGTTTATGACATCCCTTCTTTTTTGTAGCAGGTAAGTCCAGTCCCTTTTCTTGCTGAAGGATTTTAGTTTTTAGCATATCATATTCTAAATTCTTATTTATCAAAAGTTGTTCTTTTAAGTAGCTCTCATTTTGCATAACATGGTACTTCTGACTGAGGTTCCGTAGAATTTCCTCCTGTTGATGTTTTTCTTGAATATACTGAAAAACTAAAATTAATAGTATAGACACAATTTTTAAAGTACTCATAATGCTTAAATGTTGAACTTTAGGACAGGAGAAAAAAAATCTCACTTTGACAACCAACCCATTTCATTCCTTTAATTAGTAGTTTTACATTTAGAAAGTAACACCTCAATAACTTGACCATATAAATTGAAACATCAAATTTCTCACTATAAGCCACCTAAGTGTAGAATAAATAAAGCATGATTTCTGAATAAAATTATGATGGTAACATCTAACCATTCAGTTCATTTTCTAAGTTAGCACAACATTTACAAATCGGTACCAAAGGACAAACCAGTCAACATTTAGCAACACATCTTCTGAGTACGAAAATCTGCACTAAACAACATGAAGAAATAGCACCATTATCATTGGAGCAGATGGAATATCTATAGGAGAAAAGTGAGGAAGATCCAAATAAGTAATTTTGTCTGAGTGCAAAATATTGGTAATTTTCCCTAAAGATGTCAAGGAGCTCAAATAAAAGATAAAAGGTTGAATTCAAGGTCATCTAGCATCCATGCATAGAATCACTCTTTTTACTACATCATTTCTTTATTATATATTTAGAAAAAATTAAGAGTAAGTCATAATTTCTTTTGAACAGTTGTTTCTCAAAGAATGTGTATCTGAGATTCACAGTGATCTAAACTTAGAAGGTGGAATACAATAGTAGTTCCCCCTTATCTGTGGTTTCACTTTCCACGGTTTTAGTTACCCTGTCAACCGCAATCTGAAAATGTTAAATGGAAAATTCCAGAAATAAGTAATTCATAAGTTTTAAATTGCATGCCATTCTGAGTAGTGTGATGAAATCTCGTGCCATCCCTCTTGTCCTCCCCAGGAAGGGGAATCATTCCTTTGTCGAGCATATCCTGCCCTTGTCAGTCACTTAGTAGCCATTATCAGATGACTCTCGAGGTATGCGGTGCTTGTACTCAAGTAACCCTTATTTCACTTAATAATGGTCCAAAAGCACAAGAGTAGTGATGCTGGCAATTCAGATATTCTGTTACTGTGCCTAAATTATAAATTAAACTTTATCATAGGTATGTATGAATAGGAAAAAACATAGTATATACAGGGTTCAGTGCTATCTGCAATTTCAGGCATCCACTGGGGGTCTTAGAAAGTATCTCCCATGGAAAAGGGGTCTACTGTACTAAGTCCTGTATCAGAAGGAATGTTACCATGTCTCATACAGAATGGGACAGTTCATTACAGCTTCAGAGATATTGGAATAGGTAAATAAAGTGAAAATGACACTGTGATTATGTCTGGGGAAAAATCACTAAGAAAGAACGACCTGGAACATTCCCTGATTACAGCCATGGAATAATTGATGGAGCATGGTTAATACCTACTCAGTTAGTGGTTATTTCTATGACTAAGACTTGAAGGATGTATTTCAATTACTCACTCTTTGTCCCCAACACTGCGGTTGTCACCAATAGAAGTAAACAGAGGGTCCCAAGAGTCACTGCAATGCCACACCAGGGCACTGAAGACTCTTTAAATAAAGAAGGAAGAAAATGATCATTAGGGATACAGCCTGACCCACTACTCATCTTAACCTGAACACCATTAGAAACATAGAAACAATCGTCTCTGAAAATTTTACAAAAATACATTGTACAAACTGTTTTAATTTGCAATCTAGTAATTATAGTTTTAAAGTTTCAGATTTCTGACTTACAGTCACCCATTTTAGAAATCCTACACACAAGAACAGTCTTGTAAGATTTTTTAAATGCATTCCTTACAAAAGCTCAGATGGCAATAAACACAATACACATGTGAGAATCCACAGTGACATGCATACTTCTTGCTATGATCACAACCAATAATGAAGAGGAAGGAAAAAGCAGTCAATATTCTTGAGAAACTGGTAGCCAATAGTGGGTATTCTGAAGCTGCAAATGTGACTGGGGCCTATCCCTGAAGAACTTTCTAGAAATCGACTTTTCCTTCTTTTTCTTCAATTTTGTTTTTTTCTCTAGCAGTGCTCCATTTTTCCTCCTACTTTTAAGGTCCTCTATATCTGAAAATTGTATCTCTGATGGACACTACATTAAAACAGTAAAAAATTATTCTCAATTTAGAGTTTGTGACACTATTTGAAGGTACAGAGAGAGAACGGAAAAATTAGAATGCCCCTTTTGATTTGAACATTTTTGTTTCTTCATTGCCATTAAGTTTTGGTAAATATTTAAGACACCTGAAATACCTTTTGTCTAAATAAAAACATTGTTTCTAACGCATATTTTTCATTTCTTCAACATTCTGTAAGACTTTTATTTCTCTAGGATCTGCAATGTTTTCTTTTTTTTTTTTTTAAGGTTTTTTTAAAATTAATTTATTTATTTTGGCTGCGGGCTCTCTCCAGTTGCAGCGAGTGGGAACCATTCCGCCTTGGGGTGCGCGGGCTTCTCACTGTGGTGGCCTCTCTCTTTGCAGAGCACGGGCTCCAGGCGCCAGGCTTCAGGAGTTGTGGCGCGCAGGCTCCAGAGCGCAGGCCCAGCATTTGTGGCACACAGGCCCAGTTGCTCCGTGGCATGTGGGATCCTCCCGGACCAGGGCTCGAACCTGTGTGCCCTGCACTGGCAAGCAGATTCTCAACCACTGCACCATCCGGGAAGCCCCTGCAATGTTATCTTGAGACTCTAGTCTGTCTTTTACTTTTAAAATCCTCATGAGGGAATTCCCTGGCAGTCCAGCGGTTAGGACTCCACGCCTCAACTGCTGGGGGCCCAGGTTCCATCCCTGGCCGGGGAACTAAGATCCGGCAAGCCTTTTGGTCCGACCAAAAAAAAAAAAAAAAGTCCTCATGAATTTCTCTTGACCAAATTTGAATGAAAACATTCTATTGGGACTTCCCTGGTGGCGCAGTGGTTAACAATCCACCTGCCAATGCAGGGGACACGGGTTCGAGCCCTGGTCTGGGAAGATCCCACATGCTGTGGAGCAACTAAGCCCGTGCGCCACAACTACTGAGCCTGCACTCTAGAGCCCGCGAGCCACATCTACTGAAGCCCACTACTGAAGCCCACGTGCCTAGAGCCCGTGCTCCGCAACAAGAGAAGCCACCGCAATGAGAAGCCCTCGCACGGCAACAAAGAGTAGCCTCCGCTCACTGCAACCAGAGAAAGCCTACGCACAGCAACGAAGACCCAACATAGCCAAAAATAGATAAATTTATTTTTTTTAATTCTATTACCTTCTCAAATTTAAAAGAATTAATTTCTCCATTCTCACAAAATTAAAAACAAAAAAGATATTAAAGATCATTATGGTTTCATATTACCAAGAACCTAGACTATAGATAGGAACTTTTTATTTCTAATGTCAGAAGTTTGACAATTCATAAGAGATGGGTGAATTTAGATGCTTCAAACATCTACCTTTTCTGTCAGTCTTGCCAGGGCTTTGAGTACTACCAGGCCTTAATCTGTTTTGTGACTCCGAAGGTGACCGAAGAAATCTCAGGACAGAATAAGTCACTTCTTGATCACTCATCTCTAAAGTAAAAAGAGGTATGTATTTTGCATTAAAACTTTGTAACAGAATGATTTCTATCCAAAGAAAAATTAAAAGGTTAGTCTATAGAAACACACCAGGACTAAGATGGATGTGTGTGTGTCTGTGTGTGTGTGTGGACGTGTGTTTATTAACTCCTTCAAGTGCCTAAAGCATGTAGACTGAGCCTGATTTATATAAGAAATGAAAAACTTTCAGTATTTTTGCTAAAGTCATTTGTACTCCTAGTAACTACAGCCATGATTATTAGAAAATAAGGAAAGAATTTTTTAAAATTTACCAATAGATTAAATAGGCTGGGTCCTATTCAGTTCAGCTCAAAATGTTCAACGTACATATACACATATGTTAGACAAAGTGATTCCATCCCAAATTACTGAGACACTTTTAAAACTATTAATTCAAAAAACAAAAATTCTATTTTGGGGGGATTCTGAAAAAATATAAATATCTTGGCTTAAAACATATATATATATACATATATGTGTGTATTCAGGACTACATATCAGTAGTAAAAAGTTCTTACAAGGATTTGAATAGTAAGTCAATGTCAGTTTGAGATAATTATTTCTTGACCCGAATAGATAAATACATTGCATAGTTCTTTTCAACTATAACATGACTCTACCACAGTGTTCCCCAACGTGTATCCCATACACCAGCTGCAAAAAAATTACTGAGGGTTAACACTGAAAATCGGTTAACATTTCAGATTCCAATGTCTCGTGGGAGATGTGCTGAGTAAAAATCTCTCAGGTTAGATCCCAGACACCTGTATTTTTAATCCCCAATGATTATGTGTATATTAAAAGTTTAGAAATAATCTTCTAGTTGCCAGAGAAGCCTATGTGAAAATAAAATTTGTCAGTAGGTAGTCTTTAGTTAATATCCATAAAGGGTTCAATCTATTAGTAGATATCAATATAAAAAATTATTAAATAGTAGATATTTTAAATATACCTTGCTTCTTATATTAATCACTATGAAAAGGTGCTATCGAAGAAACAGGAAATATGGAAAACATATGGCACATGTAACTATATTCTTTAAATTTTTTTAATTTCTAAAAGTTCCTGAACTTGATTATTCACATTTTCCCTAATTTCCTAAGGAAAATGAGTCTTTTCTATTATAGAACCCTCTACGATTGATGAGATAATATGTAAATCATGAGACCCGAATAAAAAGTAATCCCCTAAATCCCTCTGCTTTATTTTGATAACACAAAGCAAAAATCATAACATATTTTAAAAACAGAAAAAAACCTTCCATGAATGCTGAACTAGTTTTCACATCCTTTAGAGTTAATGCAGTTCTAACCCAATCAATAAAGAATGCTTTCCTATCCATTCCATATTCATGCCAAGTCATTTATAATAAAATGCCATATTCCTAGAATCTTTTTTTCCCTAGAATCTTTTCTTTATAAGTCAGACAAATGAGATATTCAGGTACAAAGATCTGAGGGAATAAAAGCAAATGTTACCTGTATTTGTGCCATGCAGTGAGGCAGGCAGAGAAAGCTGACCCAAAAATTAGGTGAGAGAAGTTGGCCTTTCCAACCCCAGATCCCTTGGGTGCGTGAGTGGCTGAAAGACGGAAGGCAGAAATGAACTGTCTCTGAATGATACTCCAACTCAAAATTTTCTGCCCCTCCTCTTGACCAAAGTGATAAAAGGAAATTGCATGATAAAAGCTGATGTTGACGAGAAAGGAAAACTGGTCATGAGCCATATCTTCCTCCTTTTCAACCAACCAACCACTTGGGTACTCTGCAGAATAGTATTCGAAATCTACATTGGAGGACTGAAAACATAAAGGAACACAGCTTTGGTGGAAACAAGAAGTAAGATCTTTAACAAAAACTAGCATACTTAAAAGAAACTACTAGCAAAAACTACTGATTAAAATGTATATGCATAAATATAGAGACATCTACACAAGAAATATTATGACTAAACAAATAACCTGTCTCTTAGAAACCTTCTCTTACAGATTGCTATTTGAAAAAAAATTTTTCTTTTCCCATTGAGGTTTAATGCAGATAAATGTATTTTAGAAAGTATTTTAAAACATCCATAATTCCACTATAAAATTTTGGCGTATATGTTTCTAGTTTTTTATCCGTATGTTTACTATCAAAGTTGGTGTCATTCCACACACAATGCTTTTGATCTATTATTTTCTAAGTGTTTCTTCATTTAAAAATATTCATCTAAAATGTTATTTTAAAAACAATTGTATAGTTTTTATCCATATAGATTATACCATAATGTATTTAGGCAATCCCGTACTGCTGGACATTTAGGTTGTTTCCAATTTTTTGTGAATATAAAAAAAATTTGTCCTGTACTTTCAAATATTTCCTTAGGAAAAAAATTTTAAACAATTATGGGGCCAAGGGATATATACATTAAAGAACTTTGATACGTATTACCAAATGCCCTCCAGAAAAGTTGTTCCTATTTATACAACACTAGTGTGAAAGTGTTCACATTTGATATTTTTAAGAGATACTGGTGAATTATTCTTCTACTTGAGTTTCATCCACGAATCTTACCTCACATGAAGACCTATAATCTTCCAGTGAAAAGAAATTCATTTCTATAAGTCTGTTTCTATGAGCCAGACCCTGTGGGGGAAGAGGAGTGAGGTGGGAAACACAGGTGAAATTGATTATGCACAGACAAACCCAGCCCTATTTCACCAGGTTCTAACCACATTCCTTGCTTATTCTTTTCTTCCCTTACCAACCTCCAGCCACAACTAACCATCACCCTTTAGAAGGCATCCCCATTCTTCACCTCCCACGTCTCTTCCAAACTACTTTACAAACACAGTCTACTGAATGTTCTGACCACTAGGACCCCCCTAGGTTATGCTGCCTGTTGTCTGGCTGTCAGCTGACCCACTCCTATCCTCCGATGCAATTCTTAATCTCAGAATCACCATTGAGTCTGCCACTTGTCATCACAGGCAGGCAGTCAGCTGAATTACCTCCCAGAGACTAATTTAATTCAGTCGCACAAAGTTTCATGAGTGGAGTCTGGACACTTCAGGAACACTGACTGCTGTGCATTTTCTTCTCTCTTTACCCTCATCCTGGATTGACTTTGTCAATCTCAAAACAGAAAGATCCCGAGCCCTCAATCCCAATGCCAGAAATGAATGAACGAAGTCTGCTGAGAGAACGTAGGGAGTAGGGGTGGGAGAAGTAGTAATGGTTGTCAAAAGGTGGCAGAGAGAGATGCCATCATTTGCTGGAGGACTGCTCTGTGTATAACCATATTGAAACCTCCCAACGCTGACAGCTATTTATGGTCACCCCCTCTTACAAATGAAGAAACTAATGTTAAGAAGGTAATTGACTTACCAAAGAACACATTATTGCTAATTCTTGACCCATGTTTAAAATCAGGCCTGATTGAATACATAGAGCACAGATGGGCTTTGGATTCAGAAGAGCCTGGATTTTCAACTAATCTCTTGCCACCAAGCATGAACTCTAGAACCGGACAGATCTGGCTTGAAATACCAGAAATACTTGAGGCAAGTCACTTCACTTCTTTAAACCTCAGATTCGACGAAAGTAAAATATTGCTTTTGCTTCCCAAGATTGTAGGGTATATAAAGCGCTAACCAGACCTAATGCTAATGTTCATTAAATGTTAAATACTATTATTTGAAGTCCAAGATTCAAATCCTTTCTAGCTGTAAAAATTTGAACTCGTCACTCCAAATCTTCAAGCCTGTTTCTTCACACGTTCAATAAGAATGTCACTCACTTTATGTATCTGGAAGAATTCAATTAGATTAGCACTGCAGCTAGGATTTCTCAGACTTCAAAAATAAGTAAATATTCATTTTTTTCTCTTTCTTCAAGGGGTCTATAAAGAGTGAAAGAGCCAGGACTGCAATCCAGAAATGCTGACACACTGAGCTAGGAGTGCAGATGCTTAGAAGGAAGCGAGGGTGGGCGGGGGGGCCGGGGGGGTTGGGGGGAAGGCGGTGCGTATTAACACAATTTAGGAGCTGGGAAACATGGCAGCATCCCACTGCCTCTATAGAAAAAGGCATTCCATGACCTCAGATCTGGTTATTTTATACCTTACGCCCCATGGAGATATTGGTGATGTTGAGCTTTTTTTCTCTTTTGTTTTACATGCTCATAGCTGGAAAGAGGGTGGATAGCTCTCATGATGGAGGCTAAGACAGGGGCAGAACATATTTTTACACTTACATAGTCGTCTGTTTCCTCTGTATAAACTCCATACCATGAGAACATCGGTCCCATTCGTTATTCTAACTGTAGCACATGGAAGAGATATGAGGCCTACATGTGCCCTTGATGAACGAGGTGGTTAAAGGTAAGAACTGACTACAAAATCTAGAGTTTTCATAGTTTCGTAGAGAGACATCATGAGATTAATAACGGGAAAGCCAAATTATGTAGCTGCTCCCTCTAAGCTCTAGTTTCTTTTTATTACTAAGCTCTGATTTCTGGGAAAGGCAAATTTCTTCTTAAATGAGAAGACAAACCAGCATCAGAAGATAACAGCAGTAACTTCAGACAGGACTAACTGAAACTCTTAGCATTGTCGTTTGGTCAAAGCACAAAATGGAAGCACTAAACTTCATCTATCACACCCACTCCTTAAGAAAACAGAAAGATGAATAATTTGAAGAATGTTTTGAATGTTCTTGTACATTGTCTTCCGAATTCACCTTTGTGCAAAACACAGATAACACATACACAACATGAATACATAAAGCATTCATTTACTTCCTGGCTGCTTAAAGGCATTCTTCATTTAGGAAACCACACCTTTTACCCGTCCCTTCCTGATGATATTAACTTCGTCAGCCAGAAGCTTAGCACACAGCTTCTAGTCACACCTTCAAACCTCAATGGCTTATCATTTCACAGCAGCAGGCTGTTCTTCCTGTCGCAGCCTAAAGTGAAGGCTTCGAGAATAACCACCAGTTCCCAGGGAAAGATGGTCTTTACTCCTCTTATCAGGAGGAGTAACCTCACCTGGCCAGGTTCCCCCCTCCATGGCTATTTGTCCTAATGCCTCACCTTTATGCCACTGAGCCATATGAAATTTCCTGGCTCTTACAGTAAAAACTCAAAAGAACACCTTGTTTGAGGTTTCCTGTTTCCCTAACTAGCTACTTTATTTGTCCTTCTCTTGACCATAAAAGCTATTCTAATGCTCTAGAGAATTTCTCTATTGTCCCAGCTGGTCTCCAGCAGTCAATCAAACAGGAAGCATCCTTCCTCCAACTTCTAACTAAATGAGAGGAACACCTGAGGAAATAAGAAAGCATGAAAAAATAATGGCAAAAAAAAGGATTTTGGATAACTCTTCAGACTCTGTGCCACTAAGGGATAAAGCCTAGTCACAGGTTGAAAGGGAAAATAGTTCTGTGAAGTAGCACCATGATGAAGAATTGCAGTTCTTCAGTGTTCTTGCCACTGTATCACATGATTTGGACTCTAAGCTCCTCCTCCAATCATTCATTTACCTCTGTTATTTTTATTAATTTGTTTGGATTTTCAATCTAGCTCAGTGCCATATAATGCTAGGAAACCAATTATGAAAATAATCAAAAAACTTAAGGTCCACACAAAAACCTGAACACACGTTTATAGCAGCTTTATTTAGAATGGTCAAAACTTGGAAGCAACCAAGATGTCCTTCAGTAAGTGAATGGATAAACAAACTGTGGTACATCCAGACAATGGAATATTATTCAGCCTTAAAAAGAAATGAGCTATCAAGCCATGAAAAGACATGGAGGAATCTTAAATGTGTATTACTGAGTGAAAGAAGGCAGTCTGAAAAGGCTACAGACTGTATGATTCCAACTATATGATTTTATTGAAAAGGCAAAACTATGGAGACAGTAAATAGATTAGAAGTTGCTGGCGGTTAGGGGTAGAGAGAAACGAATAGACAGAGGATTTTTAGGGTAGTGATAATACACTCTATACCATAATAATGGATACATCATTATACATTTTTTCCAAACCTACAGAATGTACACGGCCAAGAGTGAAACCTAATAATGTAGGTTCATCAGTTGTAACAAATGTACCACTCTGGTGGGAGATGTTGATAATGGGGGAAGCTATGCATGAGTTGGGGGGCAGGGAATATACAGGAAATCTCTGTACTTCCCTCTCAACTTTGCTGTGAACCTAAAACTGCTCTAAAAAAATAGTTTAAAAAAAAATCATATGGATCAGTCATTGAACTTACAGCACAACCCATGTTCACAGGTTTCACACATTTCAAATGAAAACAAAGTAGTCTAACAATAGGATATATAAAATAATCTCATGTATATTCGTATTTTAAATGCCCACATGAATAGACTCAGCCTGATATCAATGAAATATCTACCTGTACTTTTAACAGTAAGAAGAGGCACAAAACCTGGTTTTTCTTTCATATAAAGCACTTTTTTTTTTAAATCTCTGCCTCATACGTTACTATGGCTAAGAGGAAACATTAAAGATTATTTAGCCCAACCCTTGACTTCAAAGACCAAAGGTTTAAACATTTGACAGTATTAAGCAACTCTTTCCACCATGCCCCGCTATCCTTGACCCTTAGAAAAAGTTCCAGATTTAGCATTGGTTTCATGGCAGAGATACCACCATTTACCCGACTGGTAGTCCTCCCCAGAAGGTCAAATTCCACCAGAGGTTGGTCAGCTTTCAGCTTTCCGTGGGTTATGTCACTCAAAGGCTTTCTTGACCTCAAGCCAAGTTAAGATGGTGTTACTAGGGCAATACTACAGATTTCCACTCCCCAATTTATAATATTAAATATCTATTTCTCTATCTACAATAATTATTGGGGCACAGTAGGAATAGGCACATGTAGGCACAATAGGAAAAGAGAAATATAATAATGCATAGTTTTTATTACATTCATGTAAAAGAGGGGCATGTGGGAAACGGGGTGGGGGGCATATGGGAATTCTTTGTGCTACCTTTTCAATTTTTTGTAAATCTATAATTTAAAAAATAAAGTATATTTTGTAAACAAATATATATATATATATATATATATATATATATATATATATATATATATATATATATAAATAAAATAGAACGGTAGAGCCTGGCGGATCATCCTGCTTTTCACCCGTCCTCTTTGCTGTGCTGTATTGGTTGCTTTGACTGAGGAACTCAGACTGTACACAGAACTTAGGATCACAGTTGGGCCACATCCAAAAGACACATCCTTATCCAATGTGCTTGAACATACAACTCTGTGGTATGTGCATTTGAAAAATGCATGGTAATGAAAGGTATCCATAGCGACAGAAATGAATCTCTTACACCTCAGACTAAGTTACAAAGACAAATAATCTGAAGGCAGTAAATATAAAAGACAATAAAATGCTGAAAAAATTTTTACAAAGCACCTACTATATAGAAAAGACTGTGTTAGATGATGGGTAGTGACACTCCATCCCATGAAGGGGCAAATGAAGGGATGAGGCACAAAATCAACACTTGAAAAGTAAATTTAGGGCTTCCCTGGTGGTGCAGTGGTTAAGAATCCGCCTGCCAATGCAGGGGACATGAGTTCGAGCCCTGGTCCAGGAAGATCTCACATGCCGCGGAGCAACTAATCCCGTGCACCACAACTACTGAGCCTGCGCTCTAGAGCCCACGAGCCACAACTACTGAAGCCCACGCACCTAGAGCCCGTGCTCCGCAACAAGAGAAGCCACTGCAATGAGAAGCCCTTGCACCACAACGAAGAGTAGCCCCCGCTCGCCGCAACTAGAGAAAGCCTGCGTGCAGCAACAAAGACCCAGCGCAGCCAAAAATAATAGATAAATAAATTTATAAAAAAATAAAAATAAGTCTATTGGCACCAATTATACCAGTTTTTCCACCCATAAGTGAGAAATCAACATGATATGACTTATAATAGAATTATTACAGTAAATGAAAAATGTTATAGAATCTAGATTGGCATATGGGTGTTCATTTTACAATTCTTTCAAGTTTTCTACGTTTGAAATTTTTCATAATAAAATGGTGGAAAATACTATTTTTAATTAAATAGGACTATAAATTCAGTTTTATTAGCCACATCTCAAGTACTCAGTAGCCACATGTAGTATCCAGTGGCTACCCTATTGGACTGCTCAGATACAGAACATCTCTATTACCACACAGAAGTTTACTGGACAGAGCTGCTCAGGAGCCCCGGTGAGCCTTCAGACACCAATTCTTCCACCTTAAGGTCCCTGGGCAAAGTAGATGATGACTAACAGGACTGCATACTTTTAGAGTGAAGGTCCAGATGGAAAAGTCACAGAATATCAGGGCATTAGCTACTAAGAGGAGAAGTAATCCAGTCTACCAGGAAGAGGTTGAAGGGAACTGAGAAGTATGACTGGGACCTGTGTTCATTGGGAGTTAGGATATAAATACACACACACACACATATATACGTAAGTCTAAATTTTAAGTAATTTTTAGAGCTGAGAACTCACTTCCCACAGATATACAAAATATATACATTGTGAAATAATGGAAAAAGGGGCATAATAAAAGATATGCCTAATTTGGGGTACTGACTTTTATCTTCGTAACCTTGAGGAAATCACTGCTTATACAAAAACATTTAAATGTGAATGACCCCTGAGGGGTTTGTGACAAATGTAAAAAATCCAAAACCTTCTATAAACAACTTCTATAAGCACCAAAAAATTAAATCCCATCAGGTATGGTACAAACAAGGGAAGATCTACAATTGCCCTTAAATGGATGGGAATCTGGCTACATGTTTCTACGCGAAAGACCCTCTGCCATAGAATGCACCTACTAGAACAATTTGCATCTTTAAAATGAATCAGAGATACAGCCTCCTGAAGGAAAAAATGCACTCTCCATCCAGGCTTTGATATATTTTATTGGAGCAAAACTTCAATAAAGGTGGCTTTTATTTAGAGAATTTAATGTGTGTGGGGACTATCCAATCCACTTGGACCCAAGTGAAGATAACCATTAAGCCTGTTTATGTATTTTCTTATTTTCAATTTGCATACAAAAGAAGCCTGCTTCACATTCATAAAAACCCCAACATCATAAATGACAAACCCTCCCTCACCCATCCCTTAATTAAATATAAACAAGTTTCAAAAAACACACAATTTAGATTGGTTTAATCTTGAAATGTAATCCAATAAGACTAAAAACTAAACATTTCAGGTCCTGTACCAAATAGTAAAATACTCGAAGGCCTTCAGGATCCCTAAAATTTAAAAAGATAAAAGTTACTTTTTTCTTCCTAAAATGAAACAACATAATAGTACAAATTAATTCCTAAAACAAAACAAAGACCAAAAACCTAAAACAATTAAGTTAAAGGAATTCTGAGGAGAAAGGAAGCATTTTCTGATAACTAAAATGGATATCCTGAACAATTCCCATCTCTATCTTTTCTGTAAGAAAAAAATACATAAATTTCTTCATCAGTATTCATTTCATATTTAAAGTGTTTATTTCCTTATAAAAAATAATATTTATGCATCACAAAAATGTTTAAGGCAAATAAAATTATAAAGATAGAAAAAAGAAACTCAATACTATATAATGTCATTCCTCATGGAATAATTATAAATATTTTGGTATTTCTCTAATTTTTTTCATAATTAAAATCATTCACTGTGGCCTTTTAAACATTACTTTTTCCATTACATTAAAAAAAATTCACAAATAATTTTTAATTAATTTAGCAATTCTCTCCTTGTTAGCATTTGGATTGTTTTCCAATTATTAATAAGGTTTTAATGAACATCTTTATGAATAATAAAGTTTTTTCATTATTTCAGAGTATTTCCTAGGATAGATGGATGCTCAGGAATGAAATTAGCTGGACAAAGATAAAAGAAAAATACTAACAGCTTTTGATGTGTATTATCAAATTGCTTTCCAAAAAACACTGTTACCAATTTACAATCCCAGTAGGAAACAAATGCCACATCCTCACCAACTATAGGAAAATAGATGTGATAGTTTAACAGTATCGCGCCAGTCTTTATGAACATAGCCATTTGTATCCAGTAGTTATGCATTCATTCCTTTCTCCTTTCCCCTATAAATTATAAAGCACCTACTGTGTGCCAGGCATTGCACTAACTTTGAGATACGGCAAGGTTCTCAGGGAGCTTACACTGAAGCCAGTTAAGCAAACAAATAAGTTATTACAATTTAGGGGGATAGGAAAAAGACACTATAAGAACATTTTGAGGGGAAAGAGTGGAAAGAAATAATTGGAGGCAGAGAGATTTTTCAGACAGTGGTATATGGTACCGCACTCACAGAGCTTGGGAAGACACAGGTAGCTAAAGCCATACTTAAGCTATACTGGGGCTTTTTCCATTTCTTTCAAGTATTAAATCCAAGGAGGAGAATGATGTTATATGGGACTAATAAGGCTGATAAATCCAATACAGATTTCTTTTAAATTTTGTGACGCTGTGTCCAGATTAAGATTTTTTTTGGCAATCAGTAAAATATACCGCTAACTTCTTTGATAACAAGTCTTCACTACTATAAAAATGAGGATTACATATACATAATAAACTGATACAGGTTGCAATTAAAATAATCTTCCCAAACTGGCTATAGTTCTAAAATGAGCCCCTCTAATAAATTATGTCAATTTAGTCAAAATGCTTTAACATACTCACTTTGACTGATTAACATCAATAAGAGAACCTATTTTTGATGTGGTAAAAGAAATGTGTTCATCTCCAATTACAATTTCAAGCTCCTGAAAAAAATAAAGCAGAGAAATGTAGTTAATATAAAAATCCATCCCACAAGATATATGTATTCTTGCTACCAAGAAGTCCCAATTTTTGCTGCAAGTTTTCTAGCCATCATAGAGGAGGAAAAAAAAACGAAGCAACCTGTGAGCTATGAACTATGTAAAACAAAACCTCACCAGCTCCTCAGGTGTCCCCAGTATCAGGATGAATCAGGAATTGCTTTCCAGGGGCTTCTCTGGCAGCGCAGGGGTTAAGAATCTGCCTGCCAGTGCAGGTGACACAGGTTCGAGCCCTGGTCCGGGAAGATCCCACATGCCACGGAGTAACTAAGCCCGTGAGCCACAACTACTGAAGCCCGTGCTCCGCAACAAGAGAAGCCACAGCAATGTGAAGACCATGAGCCACAACGAAAAGTAGCCCCTGCTCGCCGCAACTAGAGAAAGCCCATGTGCAGCAACGAAGACCCAGTGCAGCCATAAATAAATAAATAGAAAGAAATGTAGATGTTTAAAAAAAAAAGGGAAATCACGAAAAAAATAGAAAAAAAAAAAAGAATTGCTTTCCAGAGATCTCAAAAAGATGATGCTATCAAATGAATGATATACTTATGAGTGACACAGAAATGTTTCTTATAGTGTGAGTAAAACTAGTAGTATGGGTATAAGCCTATTTTTAATATAATAAATACAAACACATTTACCCTTTCTACCAGGCTCTACAAATAAACTGAATATTAATACTAGCACTACTTAGTACCCACTATGTGTCAGGCCCGGTGCTAGGGACTTTACAAACATTCTCTGTAATCCCTAAAATTGGGCTAATAAAGCCTACCCTTCTCAGGCCAGCTTTATTTGCCTGATTTTACAAATGTGAAATCCGAGACTCATAAAGCAGAGGAAAAAAACTGTTGATGTAGAACCACTAGTAAGTGATGGTACTAATATTTGAATCCTGGACTATAATACTGAAAGATTCATACTCTTTTGACTTCACAAAACAATTAAAATTAAGAACTAGTAAAACAAACATAACATAATATAGACATTTCTAGTGTGCCAAAATTAAGTATAAATTTTTCTCCATATTTTATCTGCAAATCTAAAATGAAGAAGTAAGAGGCTACATCTGTAGTGATTTTTCAGTTTAAATTAACAGGTGACCTTAAAGACACTCCTAGCTACGTATCTGAGCAGAAAATCTAATTATGCACAGTTTATGACACACACAAAATGAAGAATTAAATAAGACTCTCAAACAATCACAAAATCTTTGACTTAAAGATCCAACAGATAATTTCTGGAGCATGAGTAATCCTCCCCACTAACCAAAACACACAAACACATCACCAAGTGGGTAGACGAAAGCACTGCCCTCTCCCTGAGTCTAAAAAAGATAACAAAAGGCTTGTTGCTGTTTTTAATGCAAACGTATATATGTATAAAACAAACAGATCTAAATTTACTTCTTAAAAGTGTTTGCAGTGCATAAAATAAATACTGTTAACTATTACCTTTGCTTTCCTAAATAATATTTCTTTAAAGAGAAGTGTTAAGTTACTGCTACAGAGAGTCAGCATCTATTAGATTTCGCCACATTTTCTTCTAGTCAAAGAAGTTGTTATACAGTATAATCCTCGGGAATATACAAAAGCGAAATTAAATGTTTCTTCCTCCTGGGGTCATATCTCATTTCTCCAACAGGTGAAAAGACCCAATTCAGAAATCAAACTGGCTTTCTACAGAGTGAAATTAGGCCTTCAGAGCTCTTCAGCAGCCCATCGATTTTTCTGAAGGGAATATGAGAGGCAAAGGCAATGGTCAGTTGGAACAAAGAAACCAATCAAATCACTCTCTGGGGCATAAAGATGCAAGTAAGAACTTTCAAAGTTATAAATCTGGCGAAAGTGAATTTTACGTAGTCAATGAGAATGCTAATTCTCAAATTTAACAAACACTTGTGTTTTTTCCTATCTATTTTTATTTCCTAATAAAATTAACCAATAATAGCAATTATTCATAACATTGTGAAAACATCTTAACTTTAGCTGGGGTGGCTGCAGAGAAGACTGTTCAGAAAGATGTCTAAACTGACGCCTTCACTACTAGGCGGTAGCACAGAAAATGACGCAAAGTGAAATAAAATTATAAAGTATTTACCAGGTGCCTACTAAATGGAAAATCCAAGACTCAATGAGGAGCTATTCTAAATAAACAAGGAGAAACATAACAATTATATTAACAATTTTTAGTATTTACGCATTTCAAGAATTATTAAATACGAACCTGCCGGCCAACCCTGTCAGGGGGAGGCCACAAAGCATCATCTTCTTTTGTAATTTCACTGTCATCAATAATTCTCTTCAGTTCCTCCATTACACTCTTGTGTACATAAGCCTGAAAACAAGTTATAAAAATTTCAGTGTCTCTCTATTTCTCGACACAACTCATAAGGAAATAATAAAACAGAGTTACAAACCCTGAGTATTCAAATAGATTAAAGAAAAATTTAATTCTGATTCTAAAAGTACGAGATGGGAGAGAATCATTCTTCCTTATGATGTTTCTTCACTCTCTTGCCCTTTCCTTTAAAACATATTTTTCCCTCTTCTCAACACCAGCCCCATCTTAAAACCTTGTATTCTGCCTTTGTAACACAGGACTCAAATACCTCTGAGTGGTCAACACAACATCTATGAGGTGAACAGTGACAAATACAAATACACATCACGGTTATTTAGTGCTTTGAACTTTTTCTTATACCTAACTTTTGAGACTTTCATTTAAAATTCATACTGTGTTTAAAACATAATTATCAATTAGTTTTAAATAATGAATAGAGTAAAAACACAAAGTTAATTATAAAATGAATTAAATGATACACTCGAATGTGGGACTACAACTTAATATATTCGGATGGCTTCTTTTGTTGTTATAGATGCTACAATCAGAAGCCTTTTTCAATCTATACGTCGGCTTCTTCTTTACAGCCTCAGATGTACTTTAAATATGTAAATGAAAACATAGACATGAGGGAAACAGGCTTAATATAAAAACTTACACATCTGTAAAAAACTTACCTCCTTTCTGATCATGACATCATTTTTATAATTGCTGTTGTTAGCATATCTAAGTTTTCCTGTGGGAAGTGGAAAAAAATTCAATCTATAACAGCAAAAACTGCTAAAATATAAAGAAATGACATCGTAAGCAATTTTGAAGGTAAAAACCATTTTATACTACTACTTTTATTAATATTTCCTCCCTCCTGGCATAAGATCAATGCTGAACATGTATTTGCTGTTAAGTTGGCTGAAGTTGAAGCCAGTCAACTTTTTAAACTCCATGCCTTCAATACAATTCCATATAATGGGAGGGCCATTTTCAAGGCCCATTTTCTTAAGCTATGTCATGATCTAGACAGGGAATCTGAAAAAGGAACTAACATTTCTTCTAAAGTTTACATTACATGTCTTATTGGTGCTGAGTTACCCAGAACATTTAATCTAATCTGTAAAACAACCTTAAAAAGTATGTTTTATTCTCTCACCTATTCATAGTTGAGAAAAGAGAGAGTTAAGTAACTTGCCCAGGGTCACACAAGATTCAGACCTAGATCTACCTTCTTCCAATACACATGCTTTCCCCACTACTCCAAAATGTTCTTTTAAGTATTTTCCTTCAAATTAATGTACTATGGCAATGCTACTGTTTTAGAATTGTAATTAGGAAGCACACAAACTATATCTTCTGAATAAAAATTGACCAGTTTGTTACCTGATCTACATTTAATTTTGATGTATTCCCTAATGTATGCTTCTCCTCACGGCTAGTCAGTTGCCCAGATACAGATGTAATGCGATCCTGAGCCTCTAAAATGACAGGTTATCCTAATGAGGAGAACCCCTTAGGAATCACTGTCTTTGGGACTCATCATTACTTATGGAAAGGTTGTGGAATGGTGTGGTGGCAGATGAGAACCAGTGTTCTGGAACGATATTTCCCTGATAATCTTAGACTACTTAATTTACGTGACTGGCTAAAAGTGATACGGACAAGCTAAAAGTTGTTCACAGGCCAAGGCCCTGAAAACAGTATCACAGGAAGAAAGAACAGATGGAGAATTCAGGTAAATTTGGCTCCTTAGCTAAATTTAGAAAAGATTTGGGGAGAACCAGGGAGAGTAAGGTGATTAAGGTTTCTAAATAATTGCAGAGCCGAAGTTACCCTGGCTTCTACATGAAATGTGCGATGTTCTTCCCCTTTCCTAATATGTGATCCTCCCCTAATTTTTCTTTCATGCCTTCACAGAACTTTGTCCAAAGCATGGACACAGCACTTAATATCTATACTGCCTTACGGTTAGTTTCATGTCTATGTCACCCACCAAGGTATAACTCCTTGAGGGGAATTAAAGAGTCTTATGCACTACTGTCCCTTCAATTTTTGTTTTTACATGTTGCCCAGCACATAATATGCATTCAAAAAAGAAAAGTCTATGCAGTTGGACTGTCGTTGTTACAATAAGAATTCAATATACAGTACAACCATCTAAAGAGAATCAGAGCTGTCAAAAGACAGAATTTGCTGCACTTTCCTTGGGCAGCAGGCACTTTCACCTCATAGGGCTCTCAGCAGTCTGACTCCTTTCTTCCCCTCAGAGACCAAGAAAAAAACTACTCTCGTTTCAAGACTCACCTCAACTGTCACCTTCTCTAAAAAGACTGCCGACTCTTTCATGGAGAACTAACCACGCCCCTTCTTTATAGTCTTAATGCATCCTATAGGGAACAACTGTATTTAGGCACCCCAAACACGTCATTACACTCATTTTTCTACACGTGGGGCTCCCCGCTTCAGAGCAGGCCTCATTCGTTTTTCTCGACATTTTGCCTTCCATACAGCGCCTGAATGAATAAAAAAGATGAATGGGCAGTCCGAAATTTACTGTTCACCGGAAGATTTTAAGCATCCATGCGTCCACCGCGTGGTGGAGATGTTCTCACAAACGTTCAAGTATTAGGTCGATAAACAAGACGGCCTTTAAGGTTCCTTCCGGTGAACTGATGCTAGGATTCTGAACTTTACTATCTGGCAGGATCGGCTTTTCTTAACTAACTGACACCAATTTACACTTTTATTCACAAAGCCAATGTACGCTTCCTATTTTCCTTAAGCTCCTCGGCCCTACTGCACACTCGCGAGCCCGCGGAGGCGAGCCCACCCACCCCAACTCCTCCGCGGCCTCTCCACGTCGCTTCCCCCTGCTCAGCACCGCGCTTCGTTGCCGCGACCGCTTTTCTGCTCACCGTCCGGCCGAAACTCAAATTCCAGAAACTCGTGTCCAAACTTGCCCTTGTGCCCTACATAGTAGCGCAGGTAGAAATCGCTGGCCATAGCCATCTTTGTCCCCGAAAAGCCCGCCGAAGGCCCAGCCGACGTGCCGCCGGGCGCCTGGCAGTGACGTCAGTGGCCCAGGATAAACGCGTCACTGCGGCCCTTCCGCCTCCCAGGACCCCAGAGGAAAGCGGCCGGGCGGAGACTCGAGTGAGAGACCCGGAGGCGCGCGGGGGGGGTGGGGGGCGGGGCGGGCGGCAGCGACCTGAACTTTGCTTTACTAGGGTTGGAAGCATATTATTTTCAAAATTCAGTAGATCATCTTCTATTAGGAAAGCAAAGAAGTGTAGAAATATGAAAGCATTTGTTATGGGCTTGGAACTAAGGTTTGCCAGTCGCTCTGACTTTTCGGGTCTCCAACTCTCGCGGCATCCGAGAGGTGGGTGTGGCCTTATTCCCCTGATTCGTGGAGTGAGTAACGACAAAGCCCAGAATCAGAATGGCACATCGGGAAAACAGAACCCTTTTTCCGCTAGATTCCTAGCACGGGCCTTTCCCCTTCGGATAATGATGGCTAGTTATCCGACACCTAGAAGCCGGTAATAGTAGAGGCGAAGTAAAAAGAATTCATCAGACACGAGGTCTGAAATTTTGAAAGGCACGTTGAAACTGAAAAATCTCTGGCAGTCATGATATAAAAGAATTCCTTTTAATAGTAAAATGTATTCAGTAAGGGTTACTCTCTAGTGGCCTGTGGAGTTTTGGCAACTTGACTTAAGATCAAATGGTTTAGCCCGCGTTTCTCACCAGATAGAATTACACGGGGGAAGGGAAGGAGTGCTCAGCTAGGATAGGTTTTGAAGGATGGAGAAAGGCAAGGTGAGCTTTACACAAAGCCTATTGTTCAGATATTATTCATTACCTTTCTTTTACCAACACACAGAATAATACTGCCTGTTGGATGATATTTAACCTTCAGTGGGATTTGGTAGAAAGAGTGGCAGTCAGAAGACCTGGGATTCGTTCCCATCACGTATCTCTACCTAACCGTGGTTAAGACGCTATCTCTAAGCCTGTTTATTCGTCAGCCAAATGAATAGACTACGATCAACTTTGTCAAGCTCAAAGAACTGTTGAAAAGATCAGATGAGATAATGCATGTAAAATAAGATTTAGAATTTATAAAACATTATATAATGAGTTATAACGGGCATTTCCTACATGCCAGAAATTGTTGGGCACTGGTAATTAAAAAAGAGCCCTTTGCACTTGTAGTCTAGAAAACAAACATGTAGACACATATTAGCCCAAGGAAGCAAATGCTATAAGAAAAAAAATTTTTTTAATGCGGGTAATACAGCAGAGGACACAAATCACTTTATTGGGGAAGTTGAAGAAAGGGGAAGTACCAGGGAAGGCTTGTGACAAGACGTGCTATTTGAATTGGACCTTGTTGGATAAATTCAGTATATGTTCAGAGGGATGGAAAAGCAAATAGCCTGAGCAAACGTGCAGTCGTGTTACAATGCATGCCTTGGGAAAGCCAAGAATTTCAGTATAATTAGAACACAAAGTTCATGGAAGTGGAATAACCAGAAAAGCAGACTGGGCAGGTTATGTTGAGTCTGTATTAGCAATTGTATAACTGTCAATATAGAAAACTATATTAACCATTGTATAAATGTTAATATAGAAAAATTATTCAGTTCCAATATAGGCTGCCATTATGGAAAATATACAAGAAACATAAAGCACCATCCCTCATCACTAGGGTGATGAACCATTCCAGTTTGCCCAGGACCAAGGAGTTTCCTAGGATGTGGGACTTTCAGTCTTAAAACCTGGAACTTCCCAGGCAAACTGGGATACGTCAGTCACTGTACTTACCACAAAAATAATCCACAGAAACTTGATCATAATATTCCATAGTATCTCTGAAAATATAGGCAGTAATCCATTTGTTTTTTGTAGGGAGCCTCATGCAATCTTTGGATTTCCTAATGCATTTCCTTCCCATTTTTGGCAAATGTGCCAAGTGTTCACGCTTACCTAAGTAGAGCTATAGGTACCAGATCTGTGACTGTGTAAATAGAGCTTATGGAATGCACAGGGTTAAGATTTTTATCTGTAACCAATTACTGTCTTTATCCCCTAAAAAGACATCTGAGCTCAAGACTAATCCTCTCTAACCCTATCTGTTTTTAAGATGAAATGTGAAAATATACTTACTTAATCTTTCCTATAATTAGCAGAAAAAAAAAAAAAGGCCAACTGTACGTCTCTTGTGTCACCGTAAAGATTGGAAAGTGATAAAGCATTTGTGTATTGTGGTCTTCTTGGATGTTATACACCAGAGCTATGGAAACTTTCTGAATGGCTACTGAGCACTTGAAATGTGGCTAGCGAGACTGAGGAACTGAATTTTTATTTTTAAATATTATTTAATTTGTGTGAACTTAATATTTAAATAGCCAGACATGTCTAGTGGCTATCATTTTGGACAATAAAGTTATATAAGAACCATTTTATATGCTTTTACATGAGCTGGAAACAGAGAAAATATTTTTGGAACATTGAGAAATCTCAATCTCAATGGCTGTAAGCTTCAAATTAGGACATACTTACTGGCAACAGCATAGTTTATTTATAAAAATAAATGTTTGGGCTGCTTAAATGAAGCCAAATGAAGAACTATTTCTGCCTTTGCTAATGCAATCTCTGTGGTTAGCTTCAAAAACCCTTGTGAAGTAATTAAGAAATAAACATTTTATTTTCCAACTCCAGCTGAAATGAAGGCTTAATGATTTAATCAAATACACATTATTCATTGATAAAATAATGATTTCCCATTCAAGTTTTTAAGTTTATTGCTTTCAACTTCATGATGACGAATCAAGTCAGAGGGCTAGGGTCAGAGATGATTATTTCTTCTAAGTGTTAATTTCATCTTTTAAAATATTCTGATGTTTCCTGTGTCTAAAATTCTCTCTTCCTTTGATCTCTCTTGTCTGCTCTGTCCTTACACCTCTTTTCCCTTTTGCCCCACTATTTAAAATTATCAAATCACTCCTACTTACAATTTCCAGAAATATATTCTGATTTTCTTGTGATAACTAGAGAAGATAGTTTTGTTTTGTTTTTAAATTTTCATTTATTTATTTGGTTGCATTGGGTCTTCGTTGCTGTGCACAGGCTTTCTCTAGTTGCGGCGAGCAGGGGCTACTCTTTGTTGCAGTGCGCGGGCTTTTCATTGTGGTGACTTCTCTTGTTGTGGAGCACAGGCTCTAGGCGCACGGGCTTCAGTTGTTGTGGCATGTCGGCTCAGTAGTTGTGGCTCGCGGGCTCTAGAGCGCAGCCTCAGTAGTTGTGGCGCACGGGCTTAGTTGCTCCTCGGCATGTGGGATCTTCCCGGACCAGGGTTCAAACCCGTGTCCCCTGCATTGGCAGGCGGATTCTTAACCACTGCGCCACCAGGCAAGTCCAAAGATAGTTGTTGTTTTCATTATGTTATCAGTAGCTTTTGAATAGTTTTGATTTTGTATTTACAGACAAAAACTGTTAAGGCTAGCTCATTACATTAAACGGATCAGAGTAGTAAATCAAGAATATTATATGGTCTAACACAATATTCTAAGGTAATTGAAATGTTTTTAAATGTCAGAATGACTATGGTCTATTTCAGTCTTCATTCCATCCATCCACCTTTCTCTCTTCCTTTCTGTAGTAGACTTATCTGTTTTAACCATATATGTCTTTTAAACCAGGGGTCCCCAACCTTTCTGACACCAGGGACCGGTTTTGTGGAAGACAGCTTTTGCACGGATGTGGGGTTAGGGGGATGGTCAGGCGGTAATGCGCGCAGTGGGGAGCGGTGGGGAGCGGCATATGAAGCTTCGCTCTCTCTCCCGCTGCTCACCTCCTGCTGTGCGGCCTGGTTCTTAACAGGAGCGCCCCCAACCAGGGGTTGGGGACCCCTGTTTTAAACCACTCAGTGGAGTTACTTTTTTTAATGAGAAAACCACCATCATGCAGAAACACCAAAACTTCCACACCATTGTTTCTCAAATATGTTCATATATGGTGAGCACTTGAAGCTATTGCTAGATTATTACAACATGATATATTCAATTCCATTATTCAAACTAATAATTTATCGAGCATATGACAATATTATATGCTTCTAACACATAGCACAACCACTAATTCTTATTTCCAATACAAGTAAAACCAGTCTGCTAAATTAAGCATAATAGGTGATTCTCCCAGTCTTGTATTGTATTTGATACACATTTATTTGTTTAAATGAGTCATGGTAGAGCAAAAATTTAACAACAGTTGTTACAGCAAGGTTAAGATTTAGAAGATTCTATTCACTAACTTTTGCTTTAGCATGGTGAAAAATATTATTATTCAATTTTAATAGAAAATACCTAAAACTAGTGTTGTGCACGAACATGATTTGAGAACTACTGGTTCAGACTATTCTAAGTTGAATTACATTGTCAAGTTTCAATGAGACGTGGTTTCCAGGTGGGCATTTGCTCAGTTCCTAGCTATTTTGCAATTTTTTTTTAACCATAAAGCATACATTGGAAAAGCAAGACTGGGAGAGGGGGGAATCAAAACAGTAAAACAAACCCTAACCTGGATTCAACTTGATTAAATGGTAAATATTTTCATTCTTTTTTCCATTCATTAGCTTGGGAATACCTGGTATGGCTGATAAGTCAAAGATGCCAGAAATATAATTCTCCTTTAGAGAAAGCCTGGCCAAGTGAGGGAAAGACCCAGTTTCCTCTGAATAAACAATTACTGTACCCAATGTTCCAGACCTATATCCAGAAAAACAAAGTTTAAAATAGCAATTGTCTGCTTCTTTACCTCCTACCAAAACAAACATTAACATACAATGTGAAACAATTAGCAAAATATTTTAAAAATAAGATTTATTTGAAGCAACTATACTCCAATAAAAATTTTAAAATATTTCTTTATTTTACCAATTTTAATTTATATTGCATTTATTTTATACTGTGTATATTTTATATCTACATATAAATTATATAATTTTATTAGGATTGAGTGCTCAAAATATTTTTCCTAATAAAGATATGTAATAAAAAAAAAATGAGGGGCACCAATTTACTACCAAATAAGTGACTTGAGGGCTTGAGTCATTCAGGATTTGTCTTTATTTCTTCCATAGAAGCTAACTTTGAGCTTTGTATGTGGTATACAATGAATAACTATTTGTAGAATTAATATTTTTTTCTCTTACATATTTTAAAAGCTACTCTTTTCCATTGAGTCTCTTTTTGTACATGGTGGGGATTTTGAGAAGTATTCCCTCTTGGATCATCTGATCTATTCCCAGACTGTTGGTAGAGTTGATTTTTATTATTCCTAATTTACCCCTGATGGATGAGTGTCGAGTGCTACTTTGAATATCATTGGTAAAGGTGAATTCATTATTTCCCTTGCAAAAAAAAAATACAGCGTGAAAGAGCAATGCTCCATTTCATCATGCACCACTCTCCTCCCGCTTCACTGTACCTCCCTCCCACTAGCCTCCTTGCAGTTGCTCAAGCTGAGTTTTTTCTTGCCTCAGAGTTTTCACATACATAATCCTTCAACTGGAAGGCTCTTCTCACTGTCAGGCTTACTCACCCATCCCTAAGGTCTCAGTCTAAATGCCATTTTTTCAGGGAGGTCCCCATTTTATACTCCCTTCTACTACCCTATACTTTTTCTTCACAGCACTTATCACAGCTGTAATTAACAAATACCCACATAAATGTGTATATAGTGTCTCTTGCTTTCTAGACTGTAAGCCAAAGCTCTCCTTTTCTTATTATCCAACACCTAGCATGGCGTCTGGCACAGTTGGCCTTAACACTCTATTCTTTGAAAATAGTTGAATAAATAAATAAATATTTTGTAAATTTGACTTAAATGAACAGCTGAGAACAATGAGATTCCATAGGACTTCATCATTTTGTGCTGAGCCATTCTTCCTCCCTTCTCCCTATTGCTGCTTACCACGCATTTAAATTCTGTCTAGTCACTGCGGTATTCCTAGAGGTGCAAGAATCATTATTCAGTTGGGCGACTCATCATGACTCCATCAGGATTCTAACTTCTGCAAGTTTTTCAACTGCCAGTCATTTTCCTATAGCAGCCTTGGATGTCCCTTCTAGAGTATCCAAGGTATTGTTTAAAATCACAGACCACATGTTCAGCTGAACTGTCATTATCATGGTATTTCCAGTATTTTGAACTAGTAGGAGATGACTGTCATCATCCAGACGCTCACACAAAAATTATGACTTCCTCATTTTAGTCAAGTGGTATTTGTACCATACCATCATCTTTAAGCATGTCCTCCCTTGCAGTGTGACTGACAGACTGAGGTTCTCTTCTTGGCCACCGTAGGTGTTAAATGAAAAAGATATGAAAGATTCTAGGCTAGTAAGGATGAGAGTAAGGAAATTAACATTTATTGAGCACATAGTATGTGCCAGATACGGTACAAATATATACTCTCATTCAATCCTCATGACAACCCTGTGAGGTAGGTAGTATCCCCTTTTCACGCATGAGGAATCCCTTTTCTGACAATGTAGATTGCCTCTTGAATTTTTCTGTTGACGTTAGCTTTCATTTATCTACTGTTATCCTTCCTATTGGAGAGATTTTGGCAACTGTATAACCTGAAAAGCCTACTTTCACTCAATAAATATGAATTTAATGAAATAACTTTCACAGTAGATCATTGGATGATTGAAAATGGGAACCCATCATCCTTCCATCTCAGGTTACATCCTTTTCTAGCCCTTGTTAAAGACGTCCTTGCCTACCAAGCACTTTTGCTTGATTTCCATATTTCCCATTTATTAAATACACAGTGTATTCATCATCGACCCAATTGACCCTCTGGGCTCAGTCTCCCTAGTCTTATAGGGGCCAGGAAGCCAGACTGTTGAAAAGTACAAGTTGAATGTTCTTAATCATGAAATGACCTCTCCAGCTTCTAGTTAAAATGGTACCAACAGGGTTCACCTACCTCAGAATTAGATCAAAGGGGACCATATTTCTCCTATATACACCTTAGGGGGAGCTCAGAAGTCTTCCTTAATGGTTCTCCTTCAGCCCTGCATGAACGGACCAGGAATGAAGTCCTGTATGTCCTTCCTCCCCCTTCTCTCTGAAGGATGACCTTGGTCCTCATCTATACTCCTGAGCAAGTAGAACCTTCAATTTTCTTCTCATCAACTTCTTTATCAGCTTTCTCTTCCCTCATTTGATTCAAATTTTCTGGACCTTATAATAGTCTAGATAAAAGCGTGTTTCAAAGGAAACCAGCCTGTGGTGGGAGGGACCAGCTTATCTGTGCCATGCTGCGACAAACACTGCACACTTGTAAAACCTCCCTTGCATTGACACGGTCCATCCCATCTACCCTGCATCTTCAGGACTGGGATAACAGAAATGAAACTGTACTTCTCAGTCTCGAGGGTGTATGGTGCGTGCAGCCTCATCTAGCATCATTTCAGGTTTCTAGGGAAATGTGCAGGGGAAGACGCAGGATCCATGTCCCGTACCTCCCTTTATGTCCCAGTAGAAAGTCTTTTCTCTGTTCTTGGAGGAATTGGTTCCAAGAGTATATGATCTCCCAAAAATGTGTGTTGCCCCAGGATCTTCAAAGGACGCTATAGCTATAGGAGAGACTCTCCACGCTGACGCCTGCCACAGCTGCGTACAATTCAGGCACCACCAACTCTGGTACTTGCAACACAGCCTTGTCATTTGCAGTTCGAGCGGCAGTTTCTAGGCGTGAGTGTAGCTCTCTAAGTGAGGGGCGGCTGTCCTCACTCCAACGCCAGCAGGACTTCATGAGACCGTACCTGAAAGGGAAACAAGAGAAACAAGAGAAACTGTCTCCTCTCCTAACAAACCTTAACAAAAGAAACCTACGAGTCTTTAATCTACTTCTCATTGCTGTGTCCCATATGCTTCCCAGAGAATACTGTTCCTTCTCATCCTCCTAATGCTAAGTCTCTTAATATCATCTTCTCAACAGGACCCTTTTTATAAAAGGAATGACTAAATATTTCTTAAACTACAATCAGTATGACAGAACAGTTGTTTTTTCCATTAGATTACCAAAAACTCTTAAGTGTTTTCATCTTACATGTTATTAATTTGCATCATTCCAGACCATTGCTATAACTTATCTACCAGTATGAGCTACATTACAGCAAGGAAAATAAGAAGGTATGGAATAATACGATTCATACTAATTTCAGATAATGTAATTAGATGGTTCCTTCCTTTAATCCAGGTCATTTCCCCCCTTTATTACTTGGCTTCTCCAGGAAATTGCCTTAATCGAGATAGAAGTACTTACCACCTTTAATCTGTCTTTGCTTCAATCCAGTTTCTAGAGAATTTACAACATAGCCTGTTTTCAAACACTCTTCATCAAGTCTCATTCCTGCCCAAGAACCTACAGTGATTTCCCACTGCTCACCATATAAAGTCAACATCCCACCCCCTAGCTTCTTACCACATAGTTCTTGCCTAACTGAAGCCCTCTCCTCCTGACAAGTCAGTGTCTTGCTATGCCCTAGATGTGGTTAGTAACACCCAACTCTGTCTTTGCTCGTGCTCTGCCCAATTCCTTGAATATCCTCTCCATGGTTTTCCTTTCCCACAGGTTTAAGTCTCAATTCCTTTCCTTATAAACCTCAGCATGCACTGTGTTTCCCACACTCATTAATGTTGTACGATGAGACTTTGTATAAGATACTACTTTAATAATACTGCTAACGTTTTACCAAGAACTTATTATAAAAGGCATGGTAGGGAAACTTAACATGCATTATTTCATTGTAGCCTCACAATAATTTTGAGGTAGGATTATCATTATACCTATTTGAAGATAAGTAAACAACGCACAGTAAAGTAGTAGGACTAGGGCTGAACGTGTGTCTTTTTGACTCTATGAGATGAATCTGAGCTTTTAACCATTCTACTTATTGCCTCAAACTTTATGTTGATTTTCATGTTGTTTCTGATATCCTTCTTCAAGACCAGGTACTTTATCAGTTAAATGTCTCTCCCCAGTATCAAGGACAGCCTTTTATACACATAAAGCCTATGAGAGGGCTTCCCTCGTGGCACAGTGGTTGAGAGTCTGCCTGCTAGTGCGGGGGACACAGGTTCGAGCCCTGGTCTGGGAGGATCCCACATGCCGTGGAACAGCTGGGCCCGTGAGCCACAATTACTGAGCCTGCGCGTCTGGAGCCTGTGCTCCGCAACAAGAGAGGCCGCGATGGTGAGGGGCCCGCGCACCACAATGAAGAGTGGCCCCCGCTTGTCACAGCTGGAGAAAGCCCTCGCACAGAAGCGAAGACCCAACACAGCCATAAATAAATAAATAAATACAATTAAAAAAAAAAAAAAAGCCTATGAGAAATATTTGTCAACAACTTCATTCTAGTATACCCAGCCAGTATCACTATACTGTGTGTATGTGTGTGTATATACACATAAAAATATGTATCAACAGTTATGATATTTAACATTTTTTAACATGCTTGATGCTGTAACTGTTTAATGTTGGGAAACCCAGGTGCTGGAAATTTACCTTTTCAGTGCTGAAAAATTTACAAAATAGCAACAACTTTAATAGAAATGTATATTAATATATTAACTCCTGTCTTCTTAAAAATAATTTAACCTTTTCTTATGTTCTATAACAACCTTTTTTTGTACTTTATTGGTTATAAAATTCTGAGGGTAATTTTTAATTTTTCCATTTTCTGCCTCTATGTTAGTTCACCACCTGTCCCTTTCTGCTGACAATTTGATATCCTCCTTCTCCTGTCTAATTTCTTCTCACCCCCCCCCCCTTTTGGTTGGCTTCCAACATGCTTAGAACTGGGAAAACAGATAATCAATATTTTTTTAAGTTAAATATTAAATAGGAACCAGTGAGTAACTGTAGTGCAATGGATTTTATGACAACTATATTAGAACTGAAGCTAGTAGTCTCTAACTGAGACTGACACTTAAATAGATAAAACACTACTGTATTTGCATTGGATTTGGTCTATTTTAAAAGCTTCCAGAAGAACTAAGCTTTAACAACGTTAGCAAACTTAAATTTCTAATATAGTACTCAGTGGTTGCCTCAATATTTTGTGTGTGTGTATGTATACACACATACATACATATGATATACATATACATGTACATCATATATGTGAGCAGATGTGTTTTACTGCATAGGTTTGGTTTAGGGTTGTACATTAGCACATAAAGGACAGCTGAGGGTCATCTGAGCCACTTTGAAAGAGGCACGACTGATGAAGAGCAAAAAAAAGATTTTAAAAACCATTTACATGGTGTGTGTGCAGCTACTGGGTCTCTTCATGATTTTCCTTCTTTGGAGATACTGTAGGACGCTGGTAGGAGGGACTTCAGGATATGGAGGTGCCCCTGTTGGTATGGAAAGAATGAGAGTAGTAAGAAAACTTAAGGGTCCTCTGGAATATAAAGTATAACTAACACTACTCTCCATCCACCTGGGCTAATTGCCTGCAAAAGTATAGCCATAGGAAAAATAATAGATATAATATAATTGCTCCCTGGTGATCAAGTAAGGATATAGCTTAGAGAATTTTGGAAAAAAGAGACGGGGGGATGGGTACTGATAACTTAGCAGAACGTTGAGTCTTTAGGAAAATAACAAAATAAAGCAAAGTGAGAAATGAGATCTGCCCTCTACTTCCCAAACATGAGAAGGTGCTATAGTTTCTCCATCAAGTGGATTAATAAATCTAAAGACAATATTTTTATGTTTATGCAAGATCATCCTTGGAATCATCCTTGGAATCATCCTTGGATTTTAAAACATCCCATGGAATTGGTAAAGTCTTGAGGGAAAGAAAGGGAAAGAAAGCAAAAGAAAGTTAAAAACAGAAAGAGGGAAGGAGAGAGAGAGGGAGGGAATCAAGACATTACCAGACTATCTCAAAAATCAGGATTCTATGTCAACTCAGTTCAACCTTCAGAGATTGTACCGAAACCCCTTCCCATAGCAAATGTCATCCACCACCCAAATAAACATCCTTGTATATCTTTGTATAAGTGCACACTACTTTGGGGATCCTCCTTACCTAGCGTCACCATCTCGTAGAGCAGTATCCCAAAAGACCAGCTGTAAAAGAAACAAGGCCATGGATTTAATTTCTATTTCTGCCTTTCGGAAAGACAGCTCACTTAAATACCAGAAGCCTTCAGTAAGAACCCCATTACAAAGGCAATGAAAGGGAATCAAGGGTGACTGATACAATAAGCAATGAGGTAGTGCCATTAGAAAGCATTTCTGGGCTTCCCTACTGGCGCAGTGGTTGAGAATCTGCCTGCCAATGCAGGGGACACGGGTTCAAGCCCTGGTCTGGGAAGATCCCACATGCCGCGGAGCAACTGGGCCCGTGAGCCACAACTACTGAGCCTGCACGTCTGGAGCCTGTGCTCCGCAACAAGAGAGGCCGCGATAGTGAGAGGCCTGCACACCGCGATGAAGAGTGGCCCCCGTTTGCTGCAACTAGAGAAAGCCCTCGCACAGAAACGAAGACCCAACACAGCCAAAAATAAATAAATAAAGAATTATTTTAAAAAAAAAAAGTATATCTAAGTATTAAAAAAAAAAAAAAGCCGTCTCTTAATTGACTCACCAAATCAACTGATGTTCTAAATTTCCCCCGCAACTCATAACATTCATGGCTAGTAAGATATTCTATATTATGTTTATATGCTCCTCCGAGCAGTTGAGTTATATGGCTACCAAAAGTCAATCGCAGTTCTTTATAATCCTGTTGATGCCAATCCTACATGTAACTGTAATTATGTAATCAATTAAATATTATGTAAGCTGATTAAATATACATGCCAAAAGCACTAGCTCCCTGAAAACTAGATTGAATGCTTTGAAAATATTCTATAAAACCAAGCTGCTAAAAAAAAAGTGTTGTCAAATTGTGTGGGTGAGACAACTGTAGAAAGCTGGGAAAAAATAAACAATAAATGTCTGTAGTCAAATTGCGTCACAACTGTTTTCAAGTTTCTCTATTTAGAGTCATCCCAAACTGAAACTCAAAAATAATTCATTATGGATGCTATTTATACAAGAAACACGACACGTAACTTCATTTAGCATAGCAGGTCTATCCCCTTGGCCCTCCTCCAAAAGATTGATAATTAAATATCTATATGTTTTAAGTTAAAATAAATTGAGTATACACACACACATATGTATTTATTTTAATAAGTCCTAGTTCAACTAAACTTTTGATTAAGCGGACCTACCTCTTTCAGATAAAACTAGATAAACAGATAAAACTCCACAAGATTAAGTCCTCAGATACTAGCATGAATAATCTACTCACTTTTTTTTCCGCTCCTAATTAAGGTTTCTAATCTAACACAGAGGGAATACTTCAAAAGGTACTACAAAGGATTGCAGGCAGATGTCAAATATGAGCTCTGCCACATAACACACATTTTTGCTTGAGAGTCCGACTTCTCAGTAGAGATTTCATGTGGAGACATAATTGACAATAGACCCAGTCATGTTCACGAGCTGGAGGACACCTGGGTCAAGAAAGGAAGAAATCCACAGGGCAGGAACAAACCATACATGTCTCCTTTGATGCTAGCCGGTCTCAGCAGAAGCCGTTCTGGGGCGAGCCACTTGAGGGGTACGATGCGAGTAGACGAGATGGCCCCTCGGGAGTGGACTTCATAAGCCAGGCCCAGTCCGCAGAGCTTAGCAGTGAGATCACACTGGATCAGGATATTCCTGGCTGCCACATCCCCATGGAACAGATGCTTATCCTGGAGAAATTCCTGTCAACATGAGATCAAAGATGGATCAGCTCTCTGAGGTCATGGCTTAGGCCACAGATAAAGAGAAACAAATCCTTGACAAGACAAGGAGATTTTCTACTCTGAACAAGCCTCATTAATAATGACATATCGCTTCCAAGTATTTATTAATTTTTTAATTAATTTTTATTTATTTATTTTTGGCTGTGTTGGGTCTTCGTTGCTGCACGCGGACTTTCTCTAGCTGCAGCGAGCGGGGGGTTATTGTGGTGGCTTCTCTTGTTGCAAAGCACGGGATCTAGGCGCACGGGCTTCAGTAGTTGTGGCACATGGGCTCAGTAGTTGTGGCTCTTGCGGCATGTGGGCTTAGTTGCTCCACAGCATGTGGGATCTTCCTGGACCAGGGATCGAACCCATGTTTCCTGCACTGGCAGGCAGATTCCTAACCACTGCGTCACCAGGGAAGTCCCGCTTCCAAGTATTTATAATGAATCAGACATGTTTGCATTGTGTTTAAGATTAGCAAACTGATACCAATACTTCATTTCTTTTTTTAAAAAATTAAAAGGCTTTATTTTTTTAAGAGTTGTTTTAGGTTGACAGCAAAATTGAGTGGAAAATCCAGAGCACTCCCACATCCCTTCCCTCCCATTTCATAGTTTCCTCTATTATTAACAACTAGCATCAGTGTGATACATTTGTTACAACTGATGAACTGATACTGATACACTATTTTCAACTGAAGTCCAGAGTTTACATCAGGGTTCACTTTTCGCGTTGTACATTCTCTGGGGTTTGACAAATGATTTACACATTTTGGATACATTGATATACCCTTTATATTTTTGAAGACACATTTATTAGTAAATACACTAGCTTTGCTTTAAAACAAACAAATAAAGCTTAGCAAACTGACCAAATAATCCAAATAACATTTATACTGTGTTTGGAAATTATAATCTGCTACTCTGACCCTGACCCTGGCCTGATTTTCCTCTCAGATAGGACCCAGCTAGACAAGGGGAAGGAGAGTAGGTTTCAAGTTTCTAGCAGCAGTCTCCCAAACAGGGTAATATATACATAGCAAAATTGAGTGTCATAATAATAAATTTGTATACAGTTTTACATCATCTCATTTTGTCCCTAAAATAACTAGATGAGGTGAATTAGGGAAGTAACTTTCAGATAAATCTAAGTGATTATATAAGGTCACACTGGTACTAAGTAGTAGTGACCAGAACCCAGTATTCTAATTCATAGGAAGTACTACAAATTCTACTAATACTTTTCAGGCCAGGCTGCAAATCAAAATTGCCTAAGAGATTTATAAATTCATAAGGTTTTCTCTCCGGATTTACTTAACCAAAATCTAGGAAGAGGGACCTGATAATCTATATTTTTAAGAAGTATCAAAATGATTATAGCACAGCCAAGAAGACATTTGAGAACCACTGCACCTGAATGACACTGATGTGTTGAAATCATTTCCCCCAACATCAAGGTGTTCAAGGCATACAGAGATGCTGAAAAACAATACGTGACTGAAGCGCTAGAGACTGAGGTCTATGATTCCTAAACAAGAATGGTGTGAAAAAATAAAAGGTGAAGGTGGTAACTTCCAGTCATTGATGGTGAAGCAAACAGTGACTAGCAGGGATTTTATTGGGTTTTTTTGTTTTTTTGTTTTTTGTCTCAGGTGAGGTCTCAGAACAAAGATATTATACTCTAATGAGAAGAATTGAAGAATGTACTGATCTTGAGGTTGTTAAAAGTTAGAAAAAATAGTATGATATTGCCTCATAACTGGTAAACTAGGGCTCTGAGGAATGCTTCAGTGTGATCACTGCATCTCTATTGGCACCCCTGCAATTATGGTTCAGAATACAAGGTAAGCTCTGTCCTGATACCCTAACTTTTTATTGAAGTGTAGTTGATTTACAGTGTTGTGTTAGTTTCAGATGTACAGCAAAGTGATTCAGATATATATGTATATATATATATATATATATATATACATATACACATATATGTATATATATATTCTTTTTCAGTTTCTTTTCCATTATAGGTTATTACAAGATATTGAATATAGTTTCCTGTGCTATACAGTAGGTCCTTGTTGTTTATCTGTTTTATATATAGTAGTGTGTATCTGTTAATCCCAAACTCCTCACTTATCCCTCCTCTCCCCTTTCCCCTCTGGTAATCATAAGTTTGTTTTCAATGTTGTGAGTCTATTTCTGTTTTTTAAATAGTTCATTTGTCCTGATACCCTAACTCTATCAAGGAAATATACCAACTAGGACATCCAAACACCATAGTTAACATTTATTTGTATGATTGCTCTCTCCCTTGCTCCATGAGAACTTCAACTAACTTTTTCTCACTTCATCACCTCTTTTTTCCTAAGCTTTCTCTGATTCCATTTAGATCCCTTGTATATTTCATACCTCAAGGTGGCAAGATATATCAAATACTAAAATAGTAGCTTCACAGAGCCCTGATTTTCCGTAAATAATTTTAAACACAATTATCTAAATAATTTCATAGGAATAATCATCTAAATTTCCTGAGTAATTCCGGTAAAGGTAACTTTTTTTTTTCTCTTAAACCTTGAGTTCTTTCTCTTCCCTGTTTATTTAGGTTAGTTTAAAATAAAGAAATGCTCTCACCTTTGCCCCTTCTTATTCCTCCTCTTCCACTTGTTCCTTGTTCTTTTTAAAGTATCTGTAATTCCTATCACATTCAGTATCAAAGCAAATCTACAACCTAACATGTTCTGAACTAGTATTTCTTGTTTTACAGGTATAAATTATAAGCTTCCTTCTGGTTCTATAGCCTTTCACCCATTCAGTTTCTATTCCCATTTCTTCTCCCAACTTGCTTCCCCTTTCCCCTTTTACATCTGTTAACATTAGTATATATCTGGAAGTATGTGGACATACAGCTGTTGGCCCTGGTTTTTTACCCTTAAGACTGAGAAACCTTTTAAAACCCTTCCTGTTCCTTCTTTTTTTAAAAAATATAAATTTATTTATTTTATTTATTTATTTTTGGCTGCTTTGGGTCTTCATTGTTGCGCCTGGGCTTTCCCTAGTTGCTGCAAGCGGGGGCTACTCTTCATTGTGGTGCACAGGCCTCTCATCGCAGTGGCGCCTCCGGTTGGGGAGCACAGGCTCGAGGTGCACGGGCTTCAGTAGTTGTGGCATGCAGGCTCAGTAGATGTGGCTAATGGGCTCTAAAGCACAGGCTCAGCAATTGTGGCGCACGGGCTTAGTCACTCCGTGGCATGTGGGATCTTCCCAGGGCTCGAACTTGTGTCCCCTGCATTGGCAGGCGGATTCCCAACCACTGCGCCACCAGGGAAGCCCCCCTGTTCCTTCTAAAAACCCTAAATTGGGACTTCCCTGGTGGCACAGTGGTTGAGACTCTGTGCTCCCAATGCAGGGGGCCTGGGTTTGATCCCTACTCCGGGAACTAGATCCCACATGCATGCCTCAACTAAGAGTTCGCATGCCACAACTAAGGAGCTGGCGAGCTGCAACTAAGGAGCCTGCCTGCTGCAATGAAGAAGCCCACGTAACGCAACTAAGAAGCCAGTGAGCTACAACTAAGGAGCCCGCCTGCCACAACTAAGACCCGATGCAACCAAATAAATAAATATTTTTTAAAAAAACACTTTAGGGCTTCCCTGGTGGCGCAGTGGCTAAGAATCTGCCTGCCAATGCAGGGGACACAGGTTCGAGCCCTGGTCCAGGAAGATCCCACATGCTGCAGAGCAACTAAGCCCGTGCGCCACAACTACTGAGCCTGCACTCTAGAGCCCGCGAGCCACAACTACTGAGCCCACGAGCCACAACTACTGAAACCTGCATGCCACAACTACTGAAGCCCGGGGGCCTAGAGCCCATGCTCCACAACAAGAGAAGCCACCGCAATGAGAAGCCCACGCACCACAACAAAGAGTAGCCCCCGCTCACTGCAACTAGAGAAAGCCTGCGCGCAGCAACGAAGACCCAACGCAGCAAAAAATAAATAAATAAATTTATTTTTTAAAAAAAAACACTTTAAACTGACTACTTTTTTCCTAGAATTACCAATCCTGAATTATATTATCTAAATAATTTCATGAAAGAATTGAAAACAATTTATTGGTGCTTGAGTTTCCGTCCCCTAGTTTCCATCTGATTTCCTTTATAATATATACCCCATTTGAGAGCATAACTGAGAAATATGACATTAAATACCAAGCTAACAAGAAAAATCACTGTCATCTGTTGTCATTTCTCCAAGCCTTACCACAGCCAAAAGGACCTGCTTCCCAATGTGATATATTTGTTTTTCTGTGAGGTCATAGGGAAGGCCATCCATGGTCATCACATCCTAAATAGATAGAGAAAAAAGAAGTATATCAAAATGACATGGGGGGCTTCCCTGGTGGCGCAGTGATTGAGAATCTGCCTGCCAATGCAGGGGACACGGGTTCGAGCCCTGGTCTGGGAAGATCCCACATGCCGCGGAGCAGCTAGGCCCGTGAGCCACAACTACTGAGCCTGCGCATCTGGAGCCTGTGCTCCGCAACAAGAGAGGCCGCGATAGTGAGAGGCCCGCGCACCGCGATGAAGAGTGGCCCCTGCTTGCCGCATAGAGAAAGCCCTCGCACAGAAACAAAGACCCAACACAGACAAAAATAAAATAAATAAATAAATAAATAAAATTAAAAAAAAAAAAATGACATGAACAGATCTGAAAGAAAAAATAGGGGCAGAGATATTCTTAAATGCAGTTATCAAAGCTAAAGAAAATACACAAAAATATAAGGACTATAAGATTCAAGGACAGATGTAATGAGAGATTCTCAGATATGCAGAGAAGTACCATGATTTATCGGACCAGGAAAACAGTAAAGAATGTAGATAAATAGCAGAATGAAGGAAGAACAGAATAGCAGGTAAGAAATAGAAACAGAATAGCAGGTCAGAAAGACAAGTATATATAAGACATTGGATAAAGCAGCAATTTTCCTAGGGCAGAATATGTGTGTGTGTGTGCGTGTGTGTGTGTGTGTGTGAGAGAGAGAGAGAGAGATTAATTAAGCACATTAACTCAACACATCTTGACTGAATGCCTACTATGTGCCAGATTCCATCTTAGGAACTCAGAATACAAAAGTGAGCAAAATAAATATGTCTACTGCCTTCTGGAGCTTATACTGTGGCAAACATGTGAATCAAAATAAAATAATCATACATAAATACATGGTTACATGTCTATAAGTGCCATGAAAGAAATGTAAAAGAGATCATATGATGGTGGAGGAAAGAGAGCTCATTCAGTTGGAGAAGAAAGGAAAGCTCTTGACGAGATCCGAAGAGTGAGTGGCCATTGACCCTACAAAGAAGGGAAAGGGAGAAGTCTGGTGTAATGAGAAAAGCACGCGAAAACAATCTGAAATAGAGAGGCATGCAGTCTGAAGAATAAAAAGAAACAAGTGAGGTTAGGGCACAGACCAAGTGACAGATGGATAACCTCTTAAAAAGGTTTAAAATCTCATTATGTGCATATTGTCCTATTTGCATCACTGGATGGAAGAGGTCAACAAGGTCTCTTTTTCATACACATTTAGTAATACGATGATCAGCCTACCTAGGAGGCTTGATTAATATTGAACTTTGTTCATCAGCAAGTGACGAGCTAACTAGGAAAACATGGAGCACTTCAAAAAGACGAGTAGATACAGAAGTGGTGAAATTGTAAGGAATAGGACTTGCACTTTAGCCTGGAAATTTCTGAACATTAAAGTTTTTTTAAATATGAATTGGAGATATACAAACTTGCAGGCTGAATTTCTCCTTAACTCAGCCTCGGCACACTAGGGTGGTGTTACGGAATGGAAAATATACTTGACACTAACAACCAAATTATTACTAACAGTAGTTAGGTTGTTATGCAATTATCATTAAAGCAGCTACCATTTTGAGTGCTTAATATGTACCAATCACTATGTTTTTCCAGACGTAATTTCCTTGAATTTTAATAAGTATTTATCATTACTCCCACTTTACAAATTCCAAAAACTCAGGCTCAGAGAGGTGATTTGCCCAAAGTCACATAGCTTGTAGGAGATGGAGCCCAAAGTCCATTCTCTAAATCTGCACTGCCCAATATGGTAGCCATCACCCACATATGCCTATTTAAACATATATTATTTAAAATTAAATAAATTTGAAAATTCAGTTTCTTAATCATATCAGCCTCATTTCAAGGGTCCTGTAGCCACATGTGATTAGTGGCTACCATATTGGACAGAGCAGATATTCCATCATCACTAAAAATTCTATTGGTTGGTGATAATCACTCTGTTATGCTATTATACTGTCTTTCTAATTTGTCATTTATCAGGCTAATTGACATGTGAACAGCTAATAAGCCAGGTCAAGCCTTTCCTTCCCAACACCTCTACCCTACCACTTACCCGGCGACAGGTCCAGAGAAAGCTGAGCAGGTCCCCCTGGGCCACATCCTCCAACACCATATAGAGCGGCAGCCCTTCTGTGCAGCAGCCTTCCAGCTGTACCAGGTTCTTGTGCTTCCCCAGGTACTGATAGAACCGGATTTGCCCTAAGAACTTCTGCACCTCTTGGAGCCCAGCTGGTTCTGTGGAGGACAGAAGAACCATGGGGAGTGAGCAGTCAGAGTGTCACCAATAAAATGGGGGTTCAAGTCAGGAAGCAACCTCAGATGAGAAATTTCAAGGCTCCAAAGGGGAGTGAGTGTAGACAACAAGTAAAAAGAAAGAGAATCAATTAGAAGATGATCTTCAATGTCACTGATCTTTTGTCAAAGGTAACATAGAACCATAGGTCTTTAGAACTGGACGGGCTTTCCTCTGCCTAATAGACAAGTGTTCTGTTCACATTAAAATATTATCACACATTAAAATATTATCACTTCTAGACCTTTTGATTAATATTCTTGCTAACCCTATCCTTGTTCTGTTTTATGTATCCATCATTACTGGTCCATATCATGGGTATCAGCAAAAAGAAGAAAAATGCAGTAACTGGAAAAGATATCAAAACAGTGAAGAAAAATGAAGAAACAACCTCAAAATCCTCATTCAAGTAATATCTAATATGGAAAAATTGGTTTTAACAGCCTTGATAGGCAAGGTTGAGCTAGGGAAAGACCCAAAGAAGAACCTTTCTGTTGCAAGTTTTTACTTTCTCTTCCCTTCTTATTCTGTGCCCAATTGTGACCACAACTATCTGTTGATTAACATCTTAATGTCTGCAAAGCCTGTTAGCATTCACTGTTGAGGGCTCACAGTAAAAAAGTTAAAAGAGGAAAGGAAGTCCAACACTTCTCCTTTTACCTTTTAAAGCCTTGAGGACAACACTCTTGGGCTTATCAGGGTCCCCAGTATATATCTTGGTTCGGTAGATGGTCCCAAAACTACCATTGTGGATTTGCTCCAGAACTTCAGAGAGGTGCTCCCGGGGCACCTGCAGCTTAGCCAGGGCACGTGTGGAAGTTCGTAGAAGGCTTTCCACTGATGTCTCCTTAAGTGGTACAAACACACTTCCTTCAGGTCTTGCTGCTTCCCAGCTTAGGTCCCTAGATGGAGGCACGTGGGCAACACCTAAAACAAAGAGGTGGCACCAACAAGCTTTTTCCTAGCTAGGGACTCCAAGAAGGCAGACCCTGGGACAAACCAGCAAGGAGTCCCTTCAGCAATTTTCTCTCTGGCCAATGTGACGATACCTTCTGATGCTTCTCTATGAACCAGCATCAATACAAACCTTGTAGAATTTATGTAATAATCCCATTACTTCTAAGACAACTGAAGATGGACCTCTGAAAATGGGTAATGACATTTCATTTCAGTCTTCCTCAGAATTACAGTTCAGTATGAGTATAGTATGAAGATAATTAAGGAAGTTACTGAATAGGTATTCAAACCACAGACATCTAAAGGTGGTGGTAACTGCCAGTGGAGACTATCATTAAAGTCAATCAAACGGCTTCCCAAGGTGGAGGGTAGGTATGGATAACTACTCAACTCTAAGCTAAAGTTATTCCTCCCTCAAGTTGTCCCCAAAGTCAAATTATTCCATATTTGCAAGAGTCTCAATCAAAAAATTCTTTTGGTACTTTTCCCCTTTCCAAACCAGATTTTCTCCATTAGAGAAGAGAGATTCATTCTTTTTATTAAATCTTTATTCATTCATTAATTCATCCATTTATTCACCAAATATCACCTCCTCCATGCCAGGCACTGTTCTAGGTGATAGGAATAGGCAAAGTCCAGATTCTTATGAAGATTACCATCTAGTGGTAGGAGAGAGGAAACAGATAATAATATACTAGGTAAGGAGTGTTATGGAGGAAAAGAGGGGAATAAGAAGCATCAGTTATGCAATTTTATGTTTGAAGGTCAGGAAAGGTCTTTCTGAGAAGATGACTTTTGAGAAATACCTGGAAGCAATTTGAGAGCAAACCATACTCGTATCAGGAAGAAGTGCAGAGGTTGAGGAAGGAGCATTCTTGACATATTTGAGGAAGAGTAATGAAATCAGTGCCCCTGGAACCAAGGGGATAACTGGAGGGTTACAGGAGATGAGGCCAGAGAGGGCCCAGATCATGTAAGGCCATTAAAAGAAATTTGTCTTGGACTTCCCTGGTGGCGCAGTGGTTAAGAATCCGCCTGCCCATGCAGGGGACACAGGTTCGATCCCTGGTCCAAGAAGATCCCACATGCCACAGAGCAACTAACCCCGTGCGCCACAACTACTGAGCCTGCGCTCTAGAGCCTGCGTGCCACAACTACTGAAGCCCGCACACCTAGAGCCCGTGCTCCGCAACAAGAGAAGCCACCGCAATGAGAAGCCCGCACACCGCAACAAAAAGTAGCCCCTGCTCACTGCAACTAGAGAAAGCCCACGTGCAGCAACAAAGACCCGACACAGCCAAAAAAATTAATTAATTAATGTTCTTAAAAAAGAATTTTGTCTTTTTTCATTCTAAGTTGAGAAGCAACTGGGGGTTTCATGCAGAGAATTGACAGGACTGACTTACGCCTTAAAAGAATCATTCTGCTGCTCTGAGGAGAATAGAGCATAAAAGGATACAGGCAGAAGCAGGGAAACCATTTAAGAGTGTATTACAGTTATCTATGAGAGGTGAGGGTGGCTTGAGTCTATTTTGAAGACCTAGTTAACAGGATTTGCTAATGGATTAGAGACAGAGTGTGAAAGAAAGAGGGGTCAAGGACATCTTCAAGATTTTAGACTGAACATATAGGGAGCTGGGCTTGCCATTTACTAAGATAGGGAAGGCTGTTGGGAGAGGACATTGTGAGAGAATTTCAGGACCTTTGTTTTACACACATTACGTATTAGATGTGTACTAGGTCCAAACTGCAAAGTAGGTGGTTTAGTATAAAACTCTGAGTTCAAGGGGACTATAGTCAGAATAGAGAAAGTAATTGAATCCATAAGACTGAAAATGAGATCATTTATGAAGTGACTGTAGATTTAAAAGGAAAGAAAAAAGTGTTTCAAGAAGGAGGAAGTGCAAAATAGTGTCAAATGCTTTTGACAGGTCAAGTAGGATGAAGACCCAACAGAGCTGACACTGGTGATCTTGGAAAGAGCTCTTTTGGTGGATTGTCGGGGGCGGGGGGGAAGCCTTGTTTTAGTATGCTCAAAAGAGAATGTGACAAGTAGAAGTAGTGAGAGTGAGTTTAGACAAGTTCTTTGAGAAGTTTTTTGTAAGAGTGAATTATAAGAGAATTGGGATACAATTTTGAGAAGGATTAGGGATCAGCCACTGTAGAGTTTCATTTGCTGTCAGGATATTTTTTTCCTTCTTTTTTCTCTGAGTTTCCTGTATGAGCTGATTCTCTTCCATTATATCCTGAGTGGTACTCCAGAATAGCACATTATCACCTCCTACCTAATGCTTCAAAGACTATTATGAAGGCTACCCCTTTACATCGTAAATTCTAGAAGCACAGGGTAGGGCTGTAATGCATTGTAGAGTAAAATGTCATCCTTCAAAGCTGGTTACAAAGCCTTGGGCTTTACCCAAGCCTTGCTCCCCAGTCCTTAGACACTCACGTGGCCAAAGATTTGATAGTGCAATAGGACGAAGAAGACAGAAACAGGTTACAGGAGGCCTCTCTTGCCTACTCTTCTTTCAGCTAACAAGCATATATTACATTTCCTTGAGAAGAGCTCACCCCCCGCTCAACTACACAGGAGGGGGCCCATACCCACCATCTCATTGCAGGGTCCTCGAGACTTGGGCTCATTGAGGCTTGTGCCTTATTTTCTACACTCTCCATCTTCCCCGAGCCACGGCCCAGCCCCGGTTTGAACTTTACCTTGTAGTCCAGGAGACTGCTGGTGCTCTCTTTGTTCTCGGATGAAAAGCCACAGGATGACCCCGAGGAGAATGAGGAAGATCCCAACCAGAAGGGTTGGGATGATGATGATTTCATACTGCTGCTCCCGGACAACTAGGTAGGAAATCAAGCAAGTAGAGAAGAGACTGAAGAAGCAGCCTCACCTGACTTCCCCTACCCATCAGTCTTCAGCTCACCACACACGATCATCTCTTCCTCCTGGTCCCTCTACCACAACTGGCATCAACTCCCTACTCTGAAATCCCAATGTCCCTGTCTCTTAGCCCATGAAGTATGCTCTGTGCCTCGTCTCTCATTTTTCCTACTGAGATGGAGGATGCAGCACATCTGGATCGATGACTGCCCCTCTCCCCCCTCCGCCCAAAGCCACTAGTGCCAATTCAGTTATCACCATTGTCTTCATTTCTATTAGAAATCAAATGATCTTCCTTCCAGAATCTATTCAGATCTTAATCTCCATCATCCTAAACTCAGAGGGCAGATCTCTATATCATCTGTACTTACTACACAACTTGTCACTGAGACTGCATTCCAACAGCATCCGCGTCATGCGCCTCTCATCCCCCATTGCCACACGGCAGTTCACTTCAGCGCTTGACCGCCAGAGGATGCACAGAACAAGAGAGAATAATCCCCAAGGGTTGAGTTGTTCTGAAAAAAATAAGATAAAATGGGCTTCCCTGGTGGCGCAGTGGTTGAGAGTCTGCCTGCCAATGTATGGGACACGGGTTCGAGCCCTGGTCTGGGAAGATCCCACATGCCGCGGAGCAACTAGGCCCGTGAGCCACAATTACTGAGCCTGCGCGTCTGGAGCCTGTGCTCCGCAACAAGAGAGGCCGCGATAGTGAGAGGCCCGCGCACCGCGATGAGGAGTGGCCCCCGCTTGCCGCAACTAGAGAAAGCCCTCGCACAGAAACGAAGACCCAACACAGCCATAAATAAATAAATAAATAAATAAATAAATAGAAAAAGAAAATTCTTATTAAAAATAAAATAAGATAAAATGGAGCACACAGAGAATTTTAAGACACCTCTCCAAATAACTAGTTATTAAGTACACAGGTACCTGGAACGCCCCAAGCCACCAATTCATCTCTATCCAACTATATGACATTCAGACTGGAAGAACTTTTTTTTCCTGCCATTTTTCTATACGGCTAATCCAGCCCTGATCTGGTCTTATCCTTTCATGCCATTGTTTGTTTCTCAAATTATTTTAAAGGCTCCCCTCCTACCCTAGGCTCCTGCTCCACTGGTCAAGTTCACGAATGGTGCACAATTGTGGTCCATGAGCTATGTAAGAAAGATCTATCTCTCTTACAGTCCTTAAGAAGGTCTAATTTTCTTTTTCTGTGTATCCCCTAATTTTTAAACAAAACACTTCATTTCATTTTTATACAAAACTAATTCAGACAATGAATCAATAGTTGGCAGATTTCAAGAGAGATGAGTTATGCATTTGCTTTCCTTCTCTGAAACATCCCTCTACCACATTCTCAGTACCAATGAGCAGATAGCAGTTATCAATAAAACTATTTAATTCTGCAACTCTTGGAGCTTTCCCTGCCCATCATGTACAGATAGACACAGACACTCATTCTTACCAATATTTGGATGAAAGCAAGTGTCAGCACTAAGCCATCTTCTCTTCCTCTCTTTTTTTTAACAAAAATGAAATATGTTCATATGATCCAAAAATAAAAATATAAAATAGTATACCATGAAAATCTTTTCCCCACCCCATCCTTCTCCATCTGTCCAGTTCCCAATTCTCCTCCAAGTAGACTATAGTTGCTAGTTTCTTGCTTACCTGGCCAGAGATTCTTTACAGGATTATATTCTATATCATCAGCATATATTTCTCTATACTTCTATATAATCAGCATATATTTCTATAGAATTCTATATAATCAGCTTATATTTCTATAGAATTCTATATAATCAGCATATATTTCCAAAAAGCCAATTCTTTCTTTCTGAAGAGAACTGGTGGTCACCACACTTCCATGTATATAAAAACTTTATTTTGCCCTTGGTTAAATGATTCCATGGCCAGCAAAGCCAACTTCTTTAATTCTGATTGATCTGAAACAAATATGGTGATTTTTCACTGCCTAGGTAACTCTGAATATGTGATCTAGTTCTGTAGTGATTTAATAACAAGGTAAATTTTAGAAAATCATAATTGTAGCTTATATGATATTATACTATATTGTACACATGTGACATTAGCCATATTATGGTCCCGTCTGTTACATTACATGTTGTGTTTTATTATTGATACTAATAACCACTAATACCTTATTGAGGCAGAGTGTCTCAGTGCCGGAAACACATATGTAAAGAAACCTCCCAGCCAGCTGAGTCTTCTTTTCACTATTCCTGGAGTTCCATGAGTTTGTCTGAGGGGATGAGAGTTAAACAATCCCCTTACAACTCAGAAGAGAGACAGGTGTGTGGCTGGTTGACAGAAAGCTAAGTAAACAGAGGAGTAGCCAGGAGAAGGAACATTGCAGAGAGAAAGGGAAATTCTTATCTGTGGGCTTGCACATAGGGAGGGATCTATGAAAGCAATGAATGGTAAGATAGCAAAGTCCATCTCATCGAGTTTGTAAGCCAAAAAGGCAAGGTGAAAGTTCCCACAACTCCACAAGACTGCATGAAAGGGAAAACACTTGTAAAAGGGCAAGAAACAGAGAGCCTTGAGAGGGTGGAGCGAAGAAGGTCCTAAAAATAAAACATTAGCTCAGCCAGGAGCATTCAAACATAATTTGCAAATGTCATTCTGATTCTTATTTTCCTTTCCTCTTACTTCCTTTTCGGTGCATTATCAGATGTAATTATTTTCGTTCAGGGAGCAGCCAGTTAAACGAGTTTGGCTCTCCGGGGAGTCGGTTCTGTGAGCATAATCTCTCTCACCACAGTACAAAGAACCGAGCATAATCTCTCTCACCACAGTACAAGAGGAGAAAAGCGTCAGCCAGCAGCCAGCGCCAACTCGTGAGCTCTGCCCAGAAACCAAACCACACACGTGCTGACGCATACCTGAGCACGAAATGTAAAGCCCTGTGCACATGTCCCCACGTAGAGCTGCTCAGGTGGCCGCCCACAATGACAGCACATGGCCAAACATACCTGTGGCCAAGGACCCAAGTCCATGCCTCTACCCTTTCACCTGGGTAACACACTTACTACGGAGCACCCACCTTGGGATACAACATGACCTCCTATTGCGTTTCCTGAGCAAGGTTCTCACCATCAGTTTTAATTGTGCTTAGACAGTTTAAAGAGACTGGGCTTAACAACACGTAGCAGCCCGACGAAACTGGATGCTGAAGCAAGGAAATAAACCTAGAATGTGGCGAGGCCCACTCAATAAATTGCTTTCCAGATGTTTGTATGATAAGCCCTTTCCGATGATTACACTTTGGCTAGAGGCATCTATAATATACCAAATGAATGTAGAATTTTTAAGGAATACGCGCCAGGTATACCCCTACATCCATGAACGCCTACACGGGAAACTTACCACACAGAGCCCTCCAAAGCACTTAGGTCACAAAATTCTTATAATCACTTGTAAGAACAATATTTCTCTCCACATCATTTTTCTCTCTGCAATTAGTTGAATATTAACATTCAATGACCACATGACTTGGCCTGCCCACTCTGTGTCAAGCTAAGAAAAGCCATGGCTAGATGAAAAAACCTTCTGGGCTGACTGTTCTTATGGGTTTGATTCTAACCCATCTGATTATTAGAAGAATGTACCTGACCAGCATTTCTGTACAATATGACCAATACTCTGTCCCCTTCACCTATATCTCACTGGGTTAAAAGAAAAAAATATATTTGCTACTGCTTCGTCTCTTAATTGGACTGTAAAATCCTTAAGTATGTAAAACACAACCCTAGATGCCTTATCCTTTCATGCCATTGTTTCTCAGATTATTTTTAAAGGCTCCCCTCCCACCCAAGACTCCTGCTCCAGGGCTCAAGTAAATGTTCACAGCACCTGTCTGAACAATTGTGGTCCCTGTGTTATGTGGGAAAAGTCTACCTCCCCTATGGTCCTTAAGCAGGTCTAATTTTCTTTGTGTCTCACTTATTTTCTAAACAAAACATTTAATTTCATTTTTTTTTTTTTAAATATTTATTTATTTATTTATTTATTTATTTATGGCTGTGTTGGGTCTTCGTTTCTGTGCGAGGGCTTTCTCTAGTTGTGGCAAGCGGGGGCCACTCTTCATCGCGGTGCGCGGGCCTCTCACTATCGTGGCCTCTCTTGTTGCGGAGCACAGGCTCCAGATGCGCAGGCTCAGTAATTGTGGCTCACGGGCCTAGTTGCTCCGTGGCATGTGGGATCCTCCCAGACCAGGGCTCGAACCCGTGTCCCCTGCATTGGCAGGCGGATTCTCAACCACTGCGCCACCAGGGAAGCCCTAATTTCATTTTTATACAAAGCTAATTCAGACAGCGAATAAAGAGTTGGCAGATTTCAAGTTCTCTCTTTAGTGCCATGTATTACTACACGCAGGGCACTGGAATCAAGGGTCCAGTGAGGTTGTGAAATTGTTAATTCTGATAACTATATTTGACAGTGGAAAATATGTACATAGCTTGCCTAAAGTTTACACATACGTATGGTGCCAAATCTCTCAGGCAGGGTTCTGATTAAAACAATATCATTGCCTCATTTGTGGTTATCCTTCCTTATTTTTTCTCTTTTCATTTGCTCCTGACTTTCTGTTAGCATATTAAAAGATTTAGTTCCCCCACCCCCCGAATCGAGAATCTAGAGGGACACAGAGCACTGTGAAGGAGATACAAATAGGAAGAGAATGAGAGTAAAATGGGAAGAGAAATTCACCCTAGATTTTTGCAAGACTGCAGTCTAGAGACCATAGAAGTGAATGATCACAAGTGGAATTGAACTAAGTATTCATATTAGCTCTCCAAAATCTTACACATATTTACAATGTAAGTGCAATGCACACTGCATCTTTGCATCTGTTTTATTACACACAAAGATAGTTCTGTTTGCAATAATAACACAACTCTGATGAGTGACATTTCTGTTCAGTTAGCATAATAATGTCCCAGACATAAACAGCGATTTACTCGTGAGTGTCCAGAAGAAACTCTTCTTACCAAAATTCATCTACAAATAAAACTTTAAAAATTAGATGCAGGGACTTCCCTGGTGGTCCAGTGGTTAAGACTCCAAGCTTCCACTGCAGGGGACAGGGGTTCCATCCCTGGTCGGGGAACTAAGATCCCGCATGCCACAGGGTGAGGCCAAAAAAAAAAAAATTTAGATGCATTCTCCTGTACTCTGTCTGCCTATGTGTTGTGAGAAATTCCTCGAAAGACTGTATGACACATGGTCCCGCTCCCATAAGGTGTGATTAAATCCGTTATGCCTGCCTCACCCTCAATCTTACCACCTGCATCTCTGCACAAGTGGATCTGCCAGCCATGTTCTCTTCATGCAGACAAGTGCCCCGCTGCCTAGCTGGGCACGACACTGGGTCGAGGGGGTTATTAGTAGCTGTGGGCTATGGGGCAGAGGACACAAAGACCCAAAGTGAGGAAGATAAAATATACGGAGATGGTACCCCGAGACGGAGACCGTCTGCCTCCTGGCTCTGTCACTCAGCCTTCCCTTCTCTTCCTCCATCATCCTTACCCCTGAGCTGTCTAGCCAAAAAATTCACTTAATGGAGTGACAATGTTAAGTTGGAAGCAAGATAGAAAAGAACTGCTCAGATCTAGAGGATTCCAGAATTACTTATCTCCAACATTCTGAAAACCGAGCTGTCCTTCCTGTTTTCAGATCCAATAAACATATATTGATGAACTACAGTGTGCATGTTATCAGGCTAGGCTAGCCACTTTCACACACAGGAGGAAACTGAGGCTCAGAGAGATTAAGTTCTGAATTAGGGTTTAAAAAAAAAAAAAGGCAAGTAAATAAATGTCAGAGAAAGGTTTCATACCCTAGTCTTTTTGTTTTCTTTTGGCCATGCAGTTTGCGGGATCTTAATTTCCCGACCGGGGATTGAACCGGCACCCTCAGCAGTGAAAGCGCAGAGTCCTAACCACTGGAGCACCAGGTAATTTCCCATACCTCAGTCTTTTAACTACAAACCCAATGTTCTTTAAATTACTTCATTGGGACTTCCCTGGTGACGCAGTGGTTAAGAATCCGCCTGCCAATGCAGGGGACACGGATTCGAGCCCTGGTCCGGGAAGATCCCACATGCCGTGGAGCAACTAAGCTCATGCGCCACAACTACTGAGCCTGCACTCTAGAGCCCGTGCGCCACAACTACTGAGCCTGCGCTCTAGAGCCCGTGAGCCACAACTACTGAGCCCAGGAGCCACAACTACTGAAGCCTGCGCGCCTAGAGCCCATGCAACAAGAGAAGCCACTGCAATGAGAAGCCCGTGCACCGCAATGAAGTGTAGCCTCTGCTGGCTGCAACTAGAGAAAGCCCGCGCGCAGCAATGAAAACCCAATGCAGCCAAATAAATAAATAATAAACTACTTCGTTACATGTATGTCCTTGCCATTCAAATGGACAAGACACATAGTGTCAAGAAGGAATTATGTTAGAATCCAAAACAATCATGGAAACCACAATGCTGAAACTAAATTTCACCAAAAAATATACCATAAATTGGAAAGAACAGGTGAGTAGAATCTGTCTGTGTGTTCTCCAAGGTCACCTAGGGGCATGTCTGCATGTCTGTCTTCAAAATGCATTCTGAATATGAGTGTCGAATCAGAAATGGTTTCCAGTACTCACCAGATGATGGAATCCAGGATCATTTTCTTTATCTGTTCATTTTCCTGGATCTGAGCCCAAGCCTATTTCTATCTTCCATTTTGGGGAAAAGGGTCTGGTTTCCAGGACTAGCAATCTTCCACTGTGAGACCGAGGGTTAGGAAGGGGCCAGAACCCCCAGGGGACAGAGCCCTGGCCTAAGCCTTAGAGTTGCCCTGCCGGGTCTCAGAGCGCCTCAGGCTCTACCCTTCTCCTGCAGGTGCACTCGTGAGAGGACAAGTAGATGAAAGGCCTTGCTCTTTAAACCCAGAGAGTCAGACTTGCACAGATAACTCACCTTATGCCCAGTGATATCTCCTGGTGCAGATAAGGCGGACAGGAGAGGAGGTAGCCAGAGAGAATCCCTCGTCCTCCCGTTCTTCTCAGATATGGAACGATTGTGACTGTGCTGCTCTCCACCCTCTTCCACCTTCCCAGAGACCTAAGGCTTGAAATGCACTTTGAACCATAAAAAAAGAGGCCCTGCCATGCTGCCTGGGAGTCCTGGCCATGTTGAAACAAAATCTTTTGACAACAAGACAGAGTGTTACCAGCTCTTCTTGCTTATTTTTACCTGTCAGGAATTTTTACCTCTTTGAGAATTCTTGAAATATACGTGATACACAGTAGAGATGAGGAAGCCTAAATTGTATCCTGGCTTCTCCTGAAAAGCTTGCTCCGTAGGGGAGGACATGGAATGCAAGATAGGCAGCCCCAGGATTCCCAGGCACGAGATGCAGTGCTCACATCACAAACAGCATCAGATTTTAAATATCATTACAGACATGAACACATTTTATGTCCTCTGAGGTGTTATACAAATTCGAGACATTTTATTTTTATTATAATGATCATTTTACTTATCACGTTCCCGATTCCATAACCCTCCATCCACCACGTGCAAATCTCCAAAGCCCGGAAATAATATATATATAATTATATTCTCTCTTGCTGGCTATTTTCTCTTCCTGGGATTACTAACCAACAGCAATTTCCCAAGCCCATAATAAAGATTATTGATAGGAAGGAAAGGCCAATGGCTTTTTAGCTCCTTTGCTGCCTCCCAACATCAACTCCCTGCAAAGTGCTGTCCACTCCTTTATTCATTCATTGAATATCAGTGATATGCTGGGCACTGTGGGTTATTACAAAAAAAAAAAAAAAGGAAAGGCCAAGAACATACAACCACCACCTGCTCTGAAAACAGAGTTGCCTCTGATGCATTTATTCTCTCCTACCTGATGGACACACCAAAGATGCCTGCATGTGCTGCTTGGGGCTTGTTTCAAATACTTTGTCAGTCACACTGCATTTCCAGGGATCAGTCCCCATCTTTATGATTCACCCCGCTTGGCTTTTCCTCCTAAGGGGGAGCTTCTGGTACTTTAAAAATCTTTTGACCATTTCCCCTATAAGCAAGGAGATCTATTTTGTTGTCCTGCCACGCCTCCAGCCTTTTCTAACACACAGCCCTCTGCAGAGAGGAGGGCGGAAAGAAGACAGTCTGATTAATTGCTGAACATGTCTACATTTAACTACTGTATCTTCTTATTAGAGAAAACCTGAAGATGTTTCTGTTCACTGGACAAACACCTTATACCACGTTGAAAGAAATTATGCAATGAGAAAATGTGTATTTGTAGAGGTTGTGGAATATGTTTATAAGCTTGCCAATCAGGAAATGCTAATATGACAAACAGTTCACCGTTAAAAAAAAAAAAAAGAAAGAAGGAAGACAGTCTGCAAAAGATTGCGGGAACACACACACACACACACACACACACACACACACAGAAGCACACTTTCTCGTCCTCTGATAAATGAGTCCCAGATGCAGGCAGGCAGAGAGACAAATAGACAGGAGACTCCACAATCAGGAAATCAGCTCAGCCTCCGTTCACCTCAGTGCTTTGTCATACAGGGTGTGTCCTTGTCAGGGCTCTATACACAGAAGGTAATTCCAGGTAAACAATAGCAAATGCCTGGCAAGATGAAAAAGGCACCTGTGGGAACACATCACCGCCTCATTCTGCACCTTCAGGAGCAAAGAGTAGATTCACCGCCTCAGGAGTGGGCCAGCGTGCTTCTGAGCTGAGCCGTCTGGTGTCCGGGGAAGTAGTATCAGCGCTGACCTGGTGCTAGGATTACAGAGCAGAGGTTTGAAGTTCTAAGTCTGGGTTAGTAGGTGATTCACTGAGCATATCACTTGACCTTGTCTTTCCTTCTCTTCCTAATTTCGGGACCAAGACACCTGCTTCTCTCCTGAGGGTAGTAAAGAACTACAGAGAGCTGCAGGAAATGAATGACACCAGAAAAGGGGCAGGCCGGCCAAGAAGTCCCCACAACCAGGAATTCCCCCTTGCCTCTCTCAAATTCTGAAGGCTCCCTTGGACCTGCATCTTCCTACCCACATCATGGCAGCCCCAGAACCTCACAAGTTTTCATTCCTATCCCTCCCCTGCCTGTAATTTCCTTTGGGGTAATAGTAAGAGAAGGAGCTCTGGAGTAGGGCTTCTATTTGAATCTCAGTTCTACTATTCACCATGACTGTGTATAAGTTATCCTAACTTTCTGAGCCTCTGTTTTTCCACCTGTAAAGTGGAGACGATAATATCTACCTTCCAAGGCTGTTGAAAATTATATGGGATAATTTATGTAAAATACCTGGTGTCGTGCCAGGTCCATTACAGGCAATCCATATACAGTATATTAGTCTCTCCCTTCTTCACCTGTTTTCCAGGTTGGGAGGTAGTCACACAGCTGTACCAATCAGGTAAGCATATACAACTACAAATAAAAAACCAAAACAAAAAAACCATTATCAAAATACTTATAATATTTGTGGATCTAAGTATATGTAGTCCTGTGTTTGAAGAGTGAGTTAAAGTAATCACAAATTAATGTGGGTTTTAAAAATCTGCATACAGGGACTTCCCTGGTGGCGAAGTGGATAAGGCTCCACGCTCCCAATGCAGGGAGCCCGGGTTCGATCCCTGCTCAGGGAACTAGATCCTACATGTATGCCTCAACTAAGAGTTCCCATGCCACAACTAAGTAACCTGTGAGCCACAACTAAGGAGCCCACCTGCCGCAACTAAGACCCACTGCAACCAAATAAATAAATAAATATTTTTTAAAAATCTGCATACACCAACAAGGTGTGATTTGAAAGCCTAAGTATTATACCTGCTAGGAGGTGTCTGAATTTAACAATCATGCTGGGCTTCCCTGGTGGCACAGTGGTTATGAATCCGCCTGCCAATGCAGGAGACACAGGTTTGAGCCCTGGTCCAGGAAGATCCCACATGCTGCGGAGCAACTAAGCCCGTGTGCCACAACTACTAAGCCTGCACTCTAGAGCCCAGAAGCCACAACTACTGAAGCCCACACGCCTAGAGCCCGTGAGCCACAACAAGAGAAGCCACCGCAGTGGGAAGCCTGCGCACCACAACCAGAGAAAGCCCACGCACCAGACGGAAGAGTAGCCCCCGCTCACCACAACCAGAGAAAGCCCGTGTGCAGCAACAAAGACCCAACACAGCCAAAAATAAATAAATAAATAAATAAAATAAATTTAAAAAAAAAGAAAACACAATCATGTTGAGGAAGGGAGATTTAAACATGGTGGATCAAAGAGCATCATGCTGTGAACAAAGGTACAAAAACAGATAGAATGCTCTAATAAATAGTGATATAATTAATTAGTTAATTAATTAACCTCTGTCTCTAGATTCCTCAACTCCTTCTAGCTGGTTCCATTGATACCATCTATCTGCTGGCTCAATCTTCACCCAGGCCCTGAACCCATCTTGACAGAGGCAGTAAGGAGATCAATAGTGATCAATAGTCTCAGTTCCCTTCTCCCCTTCCTCTCACCATCCTCCCCAGTTTGAGAGGACAAAACCTCGATCCATTTTCACAAGGCATGTCTGGTCACCCGTGCTTTGGATCCAAGCACTGTCCAATCTGGGGTCCCATCCTGAATCCATCCTCATGGGTGTATAGGGTCTTACTGTCCTCTCTGCCTAAATGAATCCTCCTTCATGAGATCAGAACTTTGCTCTATACTCTGGTTACTGAGGTTCTGCTACGAATGGGAAGACATCTCCCCCCAGATAAACACCCCTGCCGGCCTAGAGCCTGAATCATGGCCATCACCCCATCCCTGCTCTATTTCATGTCTACCCACACACCCCGGGACCTCTGGCCCCTGTGTTCTGTTCACGCCACCAAAAACCCAAGTTGCTTATTCTTGCCTGCATTTGACTCTATAACTGAACTGTCCATCTTTACCTACTGTCTACCTCTGCAACCTAGTTAGTTTATCTCACATCTCTTGCTCAGGCGTTTGGTCGTAAAGCTGATGAAAATTTAGAGAAAAAAGTCACCAGTGGATACAGGCAACATGGAGATCACTCTTGGCCATAGAAAGAGTAGTGTCAGGGCAGCAGCAGAGCCAGAGAGTGGTGTGGTTCAGGGAATAAATAGAAAGTGAGGATGTGGAGAAAATGTGTTTAGGCAGCTTTTTAAAGATGTTTAGCTATGAATGAGAAGACTAAGATAAGGAGTTCAGGGAGAGCTCTTATAGGTGGTTTGTTTGGAAACTTAGGGCTCCAGCAAGATGAGGAAGGGAACTAGCAACATCCCAGCATGAGGTAATCTTTTATTCTAAAAACAAAACAAATCAAACTTTGAGCCCGAGAGGCATGTTCTAAACCTGAATATATGACAAAGCTTAACACACACATACACACACACACACCTACCCATAGACACACTCACACACAATGACACTGAAAAATAGAAAGATTAATAGAACATGTAAATATCCTATAAATAAAACACATATTTAGAAATTTAATATAAAGAAGTCAGCATGAAAAAAACAAGCAGATTCTCAAACTTGGGCTGTACACTAGAATCTTTTAGTGAGCTTTTTAAAAAAAATACTAGTACTAGTACTGGAGCTCACCACCTCCCAACCCTGGAAGAGATTATGATGATTATGAATCCAATAGATTATGATTTCACCTATCAGCATTGAAAAAAGGAAGAGTATCTCCATGCTTCCCAGGAGATACTAAACTATACCTGGGTATTGAGAAGTACTGAGATAGATTACGCATTATATGAATTATGCATAATATGCATATTATGGGTTACTCATTTGGCAAAAATACTTTAGATCCTTGCTTCCCCCCTATGTAAAAATAAATTTTAGTTGGAAAAATGACTGTATGTTTTAAGAAACATAAAAAATAACAGTATAAGTTATATTGGATTGGCAAGGACTTGCTAAATTTTAAAGAAAAGATTCTTTCCAATAGAAAAAAAAAAAAGAGATCAACCAATGAACAAATAAAAGCATAGAAATTTTATAGCAATAAATAAGAAAATCATTAAGGTGCCAATAAATAAATGGCCATGGAAAATGAAAAACTGAAGAAAACAAATTCATCAAACCAAAATGTTTAACAAATATGAAACCACGGGGGAGTAAGATTAAAGATATTCAGCTTAACTAGTAATTAAATAATACACATTAAAAGAAAAACAAGATGCAATTTTTTTTTTTTTTTTTTTTGCTTATCCACTTAAGAAAAAAATGAAAGAAAGAACTTTGATGCACTGAGGAGCTTTATTAAAAAGCTCACTCTTTTTTAGTTTTTTAAGGAGCCTCCATACTGTTCTCCATAGTGGCTGTATCAATTTACATTCCCACCAACAGTGCAAGAGGGTTTAAAAAAAAAAAACAAACAAAAGCTCTCTCTTTTTTTTGACACGTTATCAAAATTTCAACATTTACAGAAACAAATTTGGCAATATGTAAATGAAGAGCCTTAAGGACATTTATAATTTTGACCCGATAATTTCTATCCTAGGAGTCAATTATAAGAAGATCTTTTTTAAATGGAAGATGTTTCTGAACACAGACAAACATTTTTATTGTACTGTCATCTATTTCTCTTGAAAGCAAAAATATACATTTACTTCAAAATAATCCCAGGACTTGAAGGAGAGTGGGTGGAGATGTAAAAAAAACAAGATTGACCATGTGTTGAAAAGTGTTGAATTAGGGTGATTAATACATCGGTAGCCGTCTTCCCATCCTACCTACTTTTTTCTGTTTTTGTATAGATTTGAAATTTTCTACAAAAAAAGATAAAGAAGATATCTTTTTTCTATAAAAAAGATAAAAATTTAAACAAATTATCATCAAAAAGAGTGTAATGGTTAATTTTTGTGTCAACTTGGCTAGGCCATGCTACCAAGATATTTGGTCAAACATTATTCTAAATGTTTCTGTGAAGGAATTTTTAAAATGAGATTAACATTTAACTCAGTGAACTTTGAGTAAAACAGATTACCCTCCATAATGTGGGTGGGCTTCATCAAATCAGCTGAAAGTCTTAATAGAAAAAGACTGACCTGCCCAGAAGAAGAGGGAATTCTGCCAGCAGACTACCTTTGGATTCAAATGGCAACTCTTCCCTGGGTTTTCACCTACCCTGAAGATTTTGAACTTGCCAAGTATCCATGGATTTCATATATCTTCATAGGTTGGATAGGTAGATATATTGATGACTGATAGATAGCTAGATAAATACACACACACACACACACACACACACACACACACTTCTTGCTGATTCTATTTCTCTGGAGAACCCTAACTAATACAAAGAGGGATGTTAAATTTTTCTATAGCTATAGAGTGGAATACTATAAATACATTAACTTTATGTTCATGAAAATTTTTAATAAATGGGGAATTTTAATGGTAGCACATTAAATGATAAAAGCAGATCTTTAAAATATACATATATAAGCGAAGCCCACACCGGTACTGGTTAGGGGGAAACACCTGTGCAGGGGAACCCAAAAGAGAAATATATCAGAATGTTACAGCAACAATGGTGACAGTAAGATTGATTTTTTTCCTCCATTTTTTATTTTTCAGATAGTCTGAATTAAGCCTTCATTATTTTATAATAAAAAAATGAAAAGGAAGAAAGTCTGGAAGGCAGAAAAATTTGAAAGCAGAGACATCAAAAGAAAACTGGCTGAGGGTGACAGAAAAGACAGAAGAAAAACTCTTCTTTAAAATCTTCTTCTTAACTAGTGATCAGAATTAAAGATAAGGTAGAATCACTAAGTCAAGATTTATGGCTTCAAAGAGGGCTCTCTTGGCCTAAAGTCAAGGTAAAGCGCTGACGTTTATCAAGTCCTTTCTTATTGCTTGCTGGAGGCATTATCTTTCCTATCTGGGAAACAGACAAGTTGGAACTTTCGGGAACAAAGTTAATATATCATCTTCATTAAACTGTGGTATAGTAGAAAGAACACAGGCACCAGAGGTGGAGATGCAGAATGGATTTATCTCAACCTTGTAAAGCCTTGGTTTTCTAATTTTTACAACTGAGATCATCATGACCACTTAGCTCAGAGGATTCTAGTGAGAATTAATGAGATTGTAAAAGTGTTCTTCAATGGTAGTAGTTACAAGTTCCTCTTCTAACAAGAATCCATGTGTGTAGCATAATTACTTTTCAGACCAAGGGGTCCAACGTACTGTTCCTGAATAATATACTCTACTTGACGGTCTCTAACTCTGATTACTACTGGCCCACCATGATGATCTCAAGAGAGTGTGGCTTTCCTTCAAAGCACTGGCATAAATGTGGATAAAATCCCTTTCTTCTTAACACAGGCACAACATAATGAAAGTGCCAAAAGACTTGCTAAATGTTAAAGGAGAATAGTTGGAAAATAAATTCAGTGAGCAAAAAAACGCAGAACCACTGCGTGTGCGCACGCAGATATAGCGAATGTGGGTGTGGGTGAGTAGGGTGCGTAGGCGTGTATTTTCTTAAATAGAAGTGAGCGATTCTTCTATAGCTGGCCTGTTATCTTAATATAGCCCCAGTGCAGCCCAACAGCTGGCCCCATCTCAGCCATCTGCCTTTGTCCCTTTCTTCCCTGCTCTGAACTTATATGCATGAGGAAGATGCTTTGTTTTTAGATGCTTCTTTCTTTGAGGTCTTTTATATCTTCCACAACAAAGGCCAAAAAGGCATACTCCCAAGCTTCAGCTACCTTTCAGTCTTTATTACAAGTCTCAGAAGTATAGCCCAATGCATTTCTGAAACCCAATATACCCATTTCTGCTACTAATTAGCTGCGTACTCTTGAGCAAATTACTTAATTTCTCTTAAACCTCATTTTTTTTCACCTGTTAAATTGGGTTTACAGTATTATCTAACTCCAAGAGTCGCTGTAAGAATTAAATGATCCTTAGAACAATACCTAGCACATAGCAAACAGTAGCTATTATTAATTATTCCTATAATAATTATAGAAATAAAAATATTCCTATAATAATAACTATTATTATTATTATTCAAATTATGATATCTTCAAATGACCTCTCCTTTTGGATAAGATTTCATACCAATGTCATGACATAATAGCACAATTAGAATACTCATATATCTGTGTATCACAGGAATAAGAAAATTATTTCCTGAAATCTAAATTTAATGTATCCTTATAGTAAATATTACCAGGCTTCTACTACAATTTTCTCACCTTCCTTCTGTGAAGTACCTGATTTTTTTAAATCTTAAATTTTCAACTTTCGTGTTCTTTTTTATAAATTGCTTCATAGTTTTTAAATTTAAAACATCGTATACTTACAGTAAAAGTAGATAAAACTGATTGTAGATTTCCTTTCCCCGACTCTAACCCCCTCCCAGATTTAAACCAGTGTGGCTGAAGGAGTTTTTTGAAAGTTTCAGCGCCCAAGATGCATCAATTAAGTCAGAATCAGAGTCTCTGGGAATGGGAACAAAGTACTGGGATCTGCTAAAGCTCTGAAGGTTAATTCCAGTATGCAACCAAGTTTGGGAACTCTGCCTTAAACCCGCATTACCTTCCTTTCTTACTTAATACAGAGGAAACTCACCAGGCTCTAATTTAATAGATAAGGTTCTGGGACTTTCCTGGTGGCACAGTGGTTAAGAATACGCCTGCCAATGCAGGGGACACGGGTTTGAGCCCTGGTCCGGGAAGATCCCACATGCTGTGAAGCAACTAAGCCCGTGTGCCACAACTACTGAGCCTGTGCTCTAGAGCCCTCGAGCCACAACTACTGAAGCCTGCGTGCCTAGAGCCCATGCTCCGCAACAAGAGAAGCCACCGCCATGAGTAGCCCGCGCACCGCAACTGGAGAAAGCTCGTGTGCAGCAACGAAGACCCAGCGCAGCCAAAAATGAAAAATATATATTTATTTTTAAAAATACATAAGGTTCTTTTTATTTTTTCATCTTTATTGGAGTATAATTGCTTTACAATGTTGTATTAGCTTCTGCTGTACAACACAGTGAATCAGCTATACGTATACATATATCCCGATATCCCTTCCCTCTTGAACCTCCCTTCCACTTTCCCTATCCAACCACTCTAGGTCATCACAGAGCACCGAGCTGATCACCCTGAATAGATAAGGCTCTAAATTGGCAGCTACGTTTTAGTACTCTCTCTTTCTCTCTCTTTGGCCAAATATTATCATTCCCCTGTGTTTTAATTCCTAATCTATAACATAATGTATTATCATTCTTACACTACCTAACCAGAGACATTCTGACAAATGACATAAAACATATGAGAGGACATTTACAGTTTTAGAATAAAAGGATTTCAGAATCATGTTCCACCCTCCCGCACCCAACACACACACACACACACACACACACACCCCACACACACCCACTGCCATCTCTTCTGAAGTTCCCTTGCTTCCCACAGGTAAAGCTTTTCTATAGTAATAACTTGGGGATCTGTTAAGCTTTGTTAAGGTATTCCAGAGAACTTCAAGCCAACTCTGCTCATTGCCCTATCATTTATTAGTCATACTTTTTCTCATATATCACTACTAATAATCTTTAGGGAGACAAAGTTCAATGCATCTTTAAAAAGATGATATGAGATTCACCTAGGAGAAAAATCTGATATCGAATGAATTTTAAATAACGCTATACCTGTACCAGCGTGGATGCCAGTATAATGAGGCCCTGGCATTAATCTTCAGGCTTCGGCTGCCTTCTGCCCTGGAATTCGCCATATTTTCGTCACCCAGATTATTTCTCAATAGAAAGTTCTAGGAGAAATGTACAGTAAAAGGGAAGAAACCTCTCCTAATACAAGCAAAGGAGTCACGAGATCTAAGTAATGATTCTGGGTCAGCAAGTTCTTGTGTGTGACCTTAAACAAGTCAATTAACATCTCTTTGGCAAAGGGTTGTATGTAAAGACCAAGAAATAATATGTAAAGAGTAAGAATACAAGGCATTATAATTATTTATTGATATCCAATGGAGAATATTCAAGAAAGCAGAACTATGATGAAATCAAGTATGTATAAAATATATTTACATAGTAGAAGAGAATTCAGAAGTGTAAAACCAGAGAAAGATGGACAACAGGGTTTTCCTCTATCCTTCTAAGTAGGGAATTTAATACCTTATATCATTCCCTCAAAAGGGGTATGCAATCCAGTCCTTCTACTAGAATCTCTATTTGGTGTCTGTCAACAGACTGAGATCTACAGAAAAATCACTGTAATAAAATAAAATAAAAATAAAAATAACTGTAAAGGCACCCCTACAAAGATGCAGAAAGCAGTTTAAAGCAAAGGGATGCAAAGATTACCTGAAACTCCCGCCACCCTTCTGGGTTCTTGATTTGTCCTGGGAATAAAAATGTGGCAGGGACATGAACTTTAAAGGTTTGCTTGATCTTACATTTTGAAATGAAAGAGCAAAAAAGATCCCAACAAAGATAGGACAAGAGAACAACGATCATGAGGTTAGTGTCTAAATTCCAGAGGAAAACCCTCAGAGTTGTTGCCCAACACATTCAACTGAACAACAAAACTATATTAAGTACTGTTCACCATCCCTTGCTCTGGTTTTTTCTCTATATATCTCTCCTAACATATTTTGGACCTTTTTCCAGGACCCAGGTAGCAAGATTAAATTCAGGTATTGTATCCTTGGACCCACATTATCTTTCCCTCCTTTTCCACTAAACCCAGGCTCTTTTCACGAGTGAGCATGGAGCAGAGTTCAGACAATAAAGCAAATGAAGCAATCTGCTTTGGACTCCACCCTTAACTGATATTTATGCTCGGCACAGCTTCCTTGATACGGGTTTTTGCTTCCCGCTACTGCCTAGTACATTTTATGGCATATAGTTAAAATGACAAACACTTATAGAGTGCTCACCATGTGTTCGGCACTGTTCTAAGCACTTTATATATAGATAAAGAAACTGTGTCACAGAGAGGTTAAGTAACTTGCTCTAGATCACACAGCTAGTAAGCAGGGATTTGGAACTTCAACCCAGGTTGTGTGGCTTTAGAATCTGTGTTTTTACATTATACTATATACTGCTTCCATAGCAGATTCTCAAAAACTTTTTTTTTTTTTTTTGAAAATTAAAATTACCTTTAGGGACTTCCCTGGTGGCGCAGTGGTTAAGAATCTGCCTGCCAATGCAGGGGACACGGGTTCGAGCCCTGGTCCGGGAAGATCCCCCATGCCGTGGAGCAACTAAGCCTGTGCCACAACTACTGAGCCTGTGCTGTAGAGCCCTCGAGCCACAACTACTGAGCCCGCGTGCTACAACTACTGAAGCTCGCGTGCCTAGAGCCCATGCTTCGCAACAAGAGAAGCCACCGCAATGAGAAGCCCGCGCACCGCAACGAAGAGAAGCCCCCACTCGCCGCAAGTAGAGAAAGCCTGCGTGCAGCAACGAAGACCCAACGCAGCCAAAAATAAATAAATAAATAAGTTTATATTTTTAAAAATTACCTTTAATATTGCTTTCGGGTTTTTTTTAAATTGAGATATAATTCGCATACCATAAAATTCACCCTTTTAAAGTATACAATTCAGTGCTTTTTAGCATTTTCAGAAGGTTGTGCAACCACACTGCTAGACTATTTTAATCCCCCTCCACAAAAAAACCCTGTGCTGGTAGCAGTCACTCCCCAATGCCCACCTCCCCGCTCCAAGTCCCTGGGCAATCACTGATCTATTTTCCGTCTTTAAAGGTTCGCCTATTTGGGATATTTCATATAAATTGAATCATACAATTTGTGACCTTCTGTGTCTGGCTTCTTTCACTCAGCAAGTTTTCAAGTTTCATCCATTGTATTAGTGGGGGTTCTCTGAGAAACAGAACCAACAGGATATATAGAGAAAGACATACATAAGAGGAGATTTATTATAGGAATTGGTTCACAAGGCTATGGAGGCCAAGAAGTCCCACAATCCGCCATCTGCAAGCTGGAGAACCAGGAAGTCTGGGGCTAGAATTCAATCTGAGGCTGGAGGCCTGAAAACCGGGGTCCCAGAGTCTGAAGTCCATATTTCTCCTTATGCCAATAATGCATGGTCTTAATTACTGCAGCTGTGTAGTATGTTTTAAAATTATTAAGTCTGGGGAATTTCCCTGGCGGTCCAGTGGTTAGGACTCAGCGCTTTCACTTCTGAGGACCTGGGTTCAATTCAATCCCCGGTCGAGGAACTAAGATCCCCCAAGCCGTGTAGCGTGGCCAAAAAAAAAAAAAAAAAAAAAAAATTAAAACTATTAAGTCTGAGTCCAACAACTTTGTTCTATTTTTGAAGATTTTTTGGGATACTCTATAAAGTCCCTTGTGTTCCCTCTTATATGAATTTTAGAATCAGCTTGACCATTTCTGAAAAAAAATCTGGAATTTCAGCAGAGACTGCATTGACTGTGCCCATCAACTTGGGAGGACTGCCGTCTTAACAATATTAAGTCTTCCTACTTCCTACAGGATGTCTTTCTACTGATTCAGTTCTTTCATTTCTTTCAATGATATTTTGTAGTTTCCAGTGTACAAGTCTCATTTATTGTTAGCATTTGCAGGTCTATGGCCTCTAAAGGTTAAATCAGAATTTGTGTATGGTTTGGTGATACCACAGAATGTTCTGTGTCTGAGAAAATCAGTTCTAGAACAGGTTGCACAGTACATGTCTCCTAGAAGCTGGCCAGACATGCCTTATATAAGATAATAGAAGCCCACTACTGATCTCTCTCATATCTGGATAAGTACACAGACTATACAGCACCACACTCTGTAGCTCTCAGTGTCAGAAACCAGTTTATTTTCTTTGACCTCCTGAGTTGGTCTCAGTTTCTTAGGTTGCCATGAATTGGCGGGACTAGAGAATGTAACAAAAGAGTCACATCTCTAAATTGCTAGCAACATAAATGTTTCTATAAACCTAACCTACAAAAAAATCTGTTCCCTGGGCACCCAAAATTTGTTTGATTAAGGTTGAAATAAAAGCCACAGAGGTGCAGCCTCCAATACAGCTGTTAAACTCAGATATGAAGATATGGGGATTTCCATCTAGCACAGAGTTCTATCCCAAGGTTCAGTGAACTTTTTCAGAGTGATTGATCTCACACACTATCTAGCTCTCCATAAGCCCACAACCTGTGGCTTTGCTGATACTATCAAGTCTTTATTGCCCATCTGTTTGTAGATAACCTAAACTCATACTTTTATTTGTAAGTCAGCTTGCCTCTAGTTCCCAGTGCATTAACTCAGTGAATTAAAAATAATCAATTTTAATATCAGCCCAAGAAAAGCAGACCTAGAAAGATAAAGGTGGTGGTGATGAAGGGGAGGTGCTTTACAGATAGTTACAAAATAGCGTTTGGTTAATCTACATTTCTTTTTTTCCCAATCCTAAAAACTTGGAGTGTTCTTCAGAGTTATTTATTTATTTATTTTTGGCCATGCAGCATGTAGGATCTTAGTTCCCCGACCAGGGATTGAACCCGCGCCCCCTGCAGTGGAAGCGTGGAGTTTTAACCACTGGACCGCCAGGGAAGTCCCTTAAGTTATCTGCATTTTTATGGTAGCAAGTCATTCAGAATAATCCATGGCTGTTTTAAGAACTTCCTACTGCATGTGGAAACTAAGATCTAAGTGAAAAGGTGACTCGCCTAGGGTCAGACAATAAATCAAAGATCTAATCAGATGTGGGACCTTCTGATCATGAATCCATTATTAGACCATCTTAAGAGTGGAACATGGGTGAGGACAAGAAAGACAGGGCATGAAATCGAGGTCACTTGGTGTTAAGGGAGCTATTTGGGCTTCAAGAAGGGATGCAAACGCAGCAGTTTCACCTTTCAGTGCCAAAAAGCCATTCTACTCCCACATCATAAACCACCACTGTATCTCCTGTGCCACTACAGACACAGCTCCCTGCTAAAGAAACTATAAAAACAGCAATGCTGCCTTCCATTTCTTATTCTGCTTTACAGGTACACTGTGAGATGCAACATGAACTCCACAAATGCATTCTAAACATGTACAACCAGAAGAGCCCTTTGAAAGCAACCAAAAAAGCCCTAACCTCCATAAGTAGCAGGTGAGGAAACTGAGGCACAGGATTTCGGTGTCTCCCAACAGCTTATTAGAACTTAAGCTAAGACTAGCCTCGTGTGCCTTGAATGTCCATCTGGTGCTCTTTTACTATAATTTTCCACCCTTCAAAAGGCTGACTGGATATTTGATCTCTTCTTTAAGTTAAGTTTTGTACAGATGAGGATAAGGAGGAAGATCCTAGTTCTTAGAATTCATAATGTGCCTATAGTTTCATAGTTTCTTCTGCCTGCCAGGCCTTTGGGTTGTATATGTGTCTGGATTAACCTCTGGAAATCTACCCCATACGTTTCCAAGGTTTTAGAGACTTTACATTCCAGTTGTATTTTCCTTGCTGGCACTGCAGGGCTTTAAGAATATTCTTGTGAATATTCTGCTTATTTATCCCTCCCCCAAAACTCATTTTGATTCATACTAAGATATCAGCCCCAAGGAACACTCAAGGGGTGAGGCACTGGAACCTATGGGGAAAGACCACGGAGGTAGGAGGCAGGGCAGCTTTAGACCACAGTGGTTGGATTTGTGGAATCTGCTTATAAATCCGGTAGAAAACAAGGCAGTCAAGACAGATTTTCAGCATTCCCAAGCTCCCCTCCCCCTTCCTTGAACCACAAGCCAAGCTTGTCACTTCTACTCAGATAAACAAGTCCCTTCCTGCTGCTGTAGCCTCTAACTAGCCAGAGGCAGCACTGACTTTGACTCTTAGCTGGAGGGGCATTGTACAGCACGTAGGCAAGGGTCAGCAGGCGATTTCCTTGTCTGGGTTAAGCTAACCCCATCTGACTTAAAAGGGACTTCAGAGAAGTTGATCCTAATGACACAAACTAGGGGTGGCTGGGTCTACAATTGGTCTTGAAAACTGATTATTCTCAGAAAAAAATAATGCTTAAGATCATCTTCTCTAAGCTCCAAATTATCATCTTTGGCAAATATTTTTCATCATTCAGGTGACAGCATAATATGAATATAACATAAATGGTGTCTCCCGGAGTTGTTCAACCCAACACCCCACATTTATCCAACAAAACAGTACATTTGGTTAAATCATTCAAAACGATGATCAGATGAAAACTAATAATTTTGAAGTCTTCTCCAGGAAGCTAACTGGCTTAACATATGAGTATTATATATGTATTATTGAGATTTTTCTATGGCTACAACATACACTTTGAAACACATTTTTTTTCTTAAACTTTAGCATGTGCTACAATTTGTTCTTAGTAGAATTCCAACATAGCCTAGAATTATATACATATAATAATTTTAATTTAGATCAATGTTCTAGAAACAGCACCATATATCTATGTATTTTGTCACCTGACAACTTTAAGAACCACTGTTAAGTATACAAAGATGGGGCAGTTTACTATGACTGAAGGTATAAGATGTTAACAGCTGTACAAGAAAAAAATTGAAGCAGGTTTCCCTTTCATTTATCATTCTTGCCAGTAATTTAGTCCATGAAAGTATAAAAGTGTAGGTCCAAAAAATTCAATCACTATCTTCAAGTTGCTATGATCATGCAATTGTCAAGAATTGGTTTTATTGAGGTGGAGTGGCCAAGAGGGTGGAGTAAAAGACCCTGAGCTCACCTCTGCCCACCAGCACACCAAAATTACAACTATTTACAGAGCAACTAGAGATGAGAATGACCTGAAGACTAGCAGAAAAGGTTTTTCACGATTAAAGATACAAAGAAGGAATCACAATGAGATGAGTAGGAGGAGCAGAGAAAGGTCTAATCAAGACCCACACCCGCAGCTGGGTGACCCACAAACTGGAGGATAATAACAATTGCAGAGGTTCTCACCAAGGAGTGAGGTTCTGAGTCCCACATTGGGCTCCCAAGCCTGGGGTTCCTGCACCAGGAAGTTGAGCCCCTAGAATGCCTGGCTTTGAAGGTCAGTAGGGCTTGCATAGGGAGAGTTGGAGGGCTTGCATAGGGCGAGTTGCATAGGGAGAGCTGCCTTGGAAAAAGAGACTCACTCTTAAAGGGCTCACACAAAATCTCACATGCTGCAAGACCCAGTGAAGAGTCAGTAGTTTTAAAGGAGCTTGGGTTAAACTCATGTGCTGATCTTGGAGAGCCTCCCAGAGAGGCAGGAAGAAACTGGGATTCCCTCTGGGAACACAGATGCTGACAGAAGCCATTTTGGGAACTCATTCTACTACAAGAACACTGGTGCTGGTGAAACCGAGTGGGGCCTGAGCACGGAGGCCTCCTTTTGTCCACCACTTCTTATAGGCAAGACTCCAGCCTCCATGACCTTCCCTGAGTTCCAAAGGGCGGATTTGAACAGTTGCTAATCTAGGGAGGAGCAGCCAGGAAACCACCTGAGGAAAGATTAAGGGGACCAGAGAAGCCCATCAAGATTAAGAGCCGACCACCTGAGATGAGATTAAGGGAGGGCAAGCCCTGCTCACACCCTAATCTTGTCAGAGACCCCACCTTTGAACCACTGCTGTAAAACCCTTCATCAAATCCTCTGGGGTTGAGACACATAGTTTTTCGAAGCAGAAGCCCAGTGTGTCTCCCTTTGCCTGGCAGAGTATTGAACAATAAAGCCATCCTTTTCTATTTCACCCAACACTCTGTCTCCAGGATTTGCACCGGTGTACAGAGAGGCCGAGCTTTCGGTAACACTGGCAAGCACCGTTTTGGAATCCTCCCTCTAGCCTATTAGCACCAGGGGCTTACCTGCCCACCAGCCAGTAGACACCAGTCCTAGGACCCCACAGGCCAAGAAACCAGCCATATGGGGGGAACCAGCCCTGGGAACCCCCCCCACCTCAAGCCCCACAAGCAGTCACCCAAGGACTCAGTTCCACCCTCCAGTGGGCCAGCATCCTCCACATGAGGCAGGGCCTGAGAGCCACTGGCTGGGGGCAAGCCCCGCCTACCAGCACACCTACAGTAGTCAGCTCACCACAACAGAAGGGTCCACGCAGCCCACATAGGGGGTACCCTTAGAGCATATGGCTCTGGTGGCCAGAGGAGAGTGTGATGATGGGCCCTATAGGATGTCTCCTATATAAGCCACTTCTCCAAGATCAGGATATATAACCAACCTAATATATGTATATATATATATATATAGGGGGCTTTCTTGGTGGCGCAGCCATTGAGAATCCGCCTGCCAATGCAGGGGACACGGGTTCGAGCCCTGGTCTGGGAAGATCCCACATGCCGCGGAGCAACTAGGCCTGTGAGCCACAACTACTGAGCCTGCGCGTCTGGAGCCTGTGCTCCACAACAGGAGAGGCCGCAATAGTGAGAGGCCCGCACACCATGATGAAGAGTGGCCCCCGCTTACTGCAACTAGAGAAAGCCCTCTCACAGAAACGAAGACCCGACACAGCCATAAATAAATAAATAATTTAAAAAAAAAAAAAAAGACTGCAAGAGGTAACTGTTCATAGAGTCAATACAGTCAGAGAAAGTTAAGCCAAAAAAAAAAAAAAAACCCTGAAAAAATAAATAACAAACAGAAATAAACAATTACCAGGTAAAGAATTCAAAGCATTAGTAATAAGGATGTTAACTAAATTAAGGAAAAGAATAGATGAACACCGTGGGAGTTTTAACAAAGAACTAGAATATATTTTTAAAAACTCAATCAAAAATGACGAACTCAATAACAAAAAACACACTAGAAAGAATGAATAGCAGACTAAGTGATACAGAAGAACACATACGCGATCTGGAAGATAGAATAATGAAAATCACCAATCATAACAGCAAAAAGAAAAGCAAATTTTAATAAATGAAGTCAATCTAAGAGATCTCTGGGATAACATTAAGTGCACCAATATTTGCATTAAAGGGGTTATCAAAGGAGGAGAAAGAGGGAAGGGGATCAAAACTCATTTATAATCACTTCAAAAAGAATAAAATACCTAGGAATAAACCTACCTAAGGAGGCAGAAGAACTGTACTCTGAAAGACACTGATGAAAGAAATTGAAGATGACACAAACAGATGGAAAGATATATCCTGTTCCTGGATTGGAAGAATTAATATTGTTAAAATTACCAGGCTACCCAAGGCAATCTACAGATTCAATGTAACTCCTATTAAAATATCAATGGTATTTTTCACAGAACTAGAACAAATACTTAAGAAAGTTGTATGGAAACACAAAAGACTCCAAATAACCAAAACAATCTTGAGAAAGATGAGCAGAGCTGGAGGAATCACTCTCCCTGACTTCAGACTAGACTACAAAGCTACAGTAATCAAAATAGCACAGTACTGGCACAAAAACATACACACAGATCAATAGAACAGAATAGAAAGCAGAAATAAACCCACGCACTTATGGTCAATTAATCTACAACAAAGGAAGCGAGAATATGCAACAGAGAAAAGACAGTCTCTTCAACAAGTGGTGCTGGGAAAACTGGACAGCTACATAAAACAATGAGATTAGAACATTTCTTTACACCATATACAAGAATAAACTCAAAATGGTTAAAGGACCTAAATGTAAGACCTAAAACCATAAAAATTCCTAAAAAAGAACATAGGCAGAACACTCTTTGACATAAATCATAGCAATATTTTCTTGGATCAGTCTCCTAAGGCAAAAGAAATAAAAGTAAAAAGAACCAAATGGGACCTAATTAAACTTAAATGCTTTTGCACAGCAAAGGAAACCACCAACAAAACAAAAAGACAACCTATGGAATGGGAGAAAGTGTTTGCAAATGACACAACCAACAGGGGCTTAATACACGAAATACACAAACAGTTCATCAAATTCAATACTAAAAAAACCCAAACAACCCAATCAAAAAAATGGCCAGAAGACCTGAACAGACATTTTTCCAAAGAAGACATACAGATGGCTAACAGGCAAATGAAAAGATGCTCAACATCACTAATCAGCAAGGAAATGCAAATCAAAAGCACAATGAGATATCATCTCACACCTGTCAGAATAGCTTTAAATAACAAATGTTGGAAGGGATGTAGAGATAAGGGAACTCTTGTACACTAATGGTGGGAATGTAAATTGGTGCAGTTGCTATGGAAAACAGTATGGATGTTCCTCAAAAAATTAAACATAGCATTACCATATGACCCAGCAAATCCACTCCTGGGTGTATATCCGGAAACATCAAAACACTTATTTGAAAAGATACATGCACACCAATGTTCAAAGCAGCATTATTTATAATAGCCAAAATATGGAAGCAACCAAGTGGCCATCAACAGACAAATGGATAAAAAAAGACATATACACGTTACATATGTATATATAATGGAATATTACTCAGCCATAAAAAAGGAATGAAATTCTGCCATTTGCAGTAACATGGATGGACCTAGAGAACAGCATGCATAGTAAAATAAGTCAGACAGAGAAAGACAAATACTGTATTCACACTTACTTGTGGAATATAAAAAATAAAACAAATGAATGTATATAGCAAAACAGAACAGACCCACAGATATAGAAAACAAATTAGTAGTTACCAGTGGGGAGAGGGAAGGGGGAAGGAGCAAGATAGGGGTGTGGGATTAAGAGATACAAACTACTTTGTATAAAACACATAAGCAACAAGGATATATTGCACAGCACAGGGAATAATAACCATTATTTTGTAATAACTTTTAACAGAGTATAATCTATAAAAATACTGAATCACTATGCTGTACACCTGAAACTAATATAATATTGTAAATCAACTATACTTCAATAAAAAAGAAAAAGAGAAGACAAATTAAGAAGGAAACCGAAATTCGGTAAACGAAGAACAGCATTATCAGACTGCACAATTTTTAAGCATGATTACAGATATTATCGCATCTCATTTAAATATCACAACAACCCCGTGAGGTAATTACGTTCTTAATTATGCATAAGAGATGAGGAACTGAAGCTGAGAGCAGGGAGCCCAAGGCGGCACTTCTGAACGACTGTATTGTCCTGTGACAAGTCCTGTAATTCCTGTACATGCTTGTTTCTATATATATCCCCTCTCCTGATGGCCTCCTCTCCAGTAATACACAGAGACCCCTCATCACTTCGCTTTCTGGCTGCCTCTGTCCTTGCCAAAATTGCTGAGGCAAGTTTAGCCTCTCCTTAAAAAAAGACAGAAGCCAAAACCCACGAGATGCTTGTTCCAAAGAAATACAGATTCATTCACCTGGTGATCGCTGCTCACATAAAATAGAAACAGCCACTCGCAACCATCCCACTTTCGGCCGCCTCCCTTTTTTTCTTCCCAAACATCAAAGTCCACCCAGAGCTGCATCACTGCCATCCCCCTCCCACCCTTAGTACCCCCAAACCCTTTTTACTACCGTGTCCTTCCTCTGGTCACTCTGTATTTCAGATGAAACTGGCCCAGCCAGGAAAAAAAAAAAAAAGAAGACTGTTTTGGGTAGGGCAAGCTGTGCCGTCCTCAAGGAAATGCTTTTCAGTCCCTCCTTCCCACTGTGGGGCGTGGCTGCCAGCAAAGGATGGAGTTTGGGCGGGTTCCCCACAAAGGAAAGTCTGCGGGCACTGAGGTTTCCGGGACTCACCACACATGAACCAGCAGGAAACCTCTGCCGAAACTGTAAAAGGTGGACTTGTTGCTGATCAACTTATTCATTTCCTTCACTAGCGATTGCTAGACAGGTATAAAGGAGACGCCTGTCCAGGTGAAATTATAGTCATGATAAAGCGCAACAGCGCCACCTCCTGTGCGACCCAATAACAGCTGCCTTCATTGGTGCTCAGAATGGTCAGGATTTGACTTTAGCTCCAGGGACAATCGCAACCCCAAGTCTTTACTGCGTGCACCAGATTATATTGACCACTGCTATGACATGAGGCAATAGATATGGGACAAGTGAAAATAAAAATCCCAGGAGTAGGTAATCAATCATTCACAAATGCTTTTTACATAATCCGTGTGCTCGGTTCTCCTCTAGGGATATAGTGATGAACAACTAGTTAGGTTACTGGCCCATATGGAATTTATGTTAACTTTTTTAAAAATTTATTTATTTATTTATCTATCTATCTATTTATTTATTTATGGCTGTATTGGGTCTTTGTTGCTGCGCCTGGGCTTTCTCTAGTTGCAGCGAGCGGGGACTGTTCTTCGTTTCTGTGCGTGGGCTTCTCATTGCAGTGACCTCTCTTGTTGCGGATCACGGGCTCTAGGCACACGGGCTCCAGTATTATTTGTGGAATGTGGGCTCAGTAGTTGTGGCGCATGGGCTTAGTTGCTCTGCGGCATGTGGGATCTTTCCAGGTCTCGAACCCGTGTCCCCTGCATTGGCAGGCGGATTCTTAACCATTGCACCACCAGGGAAGTCCCCCCACGTGGATTTTACAGTCATAGGAGACACTGAAGAAAATATACAGCTGGGAGAATTCCAAATTAGATACTAACACCTAATACATGTTCTATTCAAGAAATATAGGTCATAGATTGAATAGATGACCAGTTTGCTCAGCATTGTTAACAAACTAAGCAGAAATTGGGCATCATTAGAACAGAAAGAATTTGGGTGCAAGGTGATGTGGCACATTTAGCGACTGAGGTACTTCAGTTCTCTAGTCTTTGCTACTGACTGTTTTATTTCCTTCGGATCTCTTTTAAAATAGGATGAACTGTACTGAATGCCACTGAATTGACATTTAAGAATGGTTGATGGTTAATTCTGTTATGGGAATTTTACCTCAATTTTTAAAAAAAGAATGGATGAAGTCTCATCAGTCAAATTTTCTTCCCATCCTTTATGTCATAATTGATGAATAAAAGACACATGAGGGGCTTCCCTGGTGGCGCAGTGGTTGAGAGTCTGCCTGCCAATACAGGAGACACGGGTTCGAGCCCTGGCCTGGGAAGATCCCACATGCCGTGGAACAACTAGGCCCGTGAGCCACAATTACTGAGCCTGCGCGTCTGGAGCTTGTGCTCGGCAACAGGAGAGGCCGCGACAGTGAGAGGCCCGTGCACCGCGATGAAGAGTGGCCCCCGCTTGCCGCAACTAGAGAAAGCCCTCGCACAGAAACGAAGACCCAACACAGCCAAAAATAAATATAAATAAATAAAAATTTTAAAAGATAGTCGCATTATTAAAAAAAAAAAAGGACACATGAACTGATCTGAGCTTTATATTATGTAATCTCCTACTCTACTTCCCCAAAAACCCTGATCTCCTTGAAGGCAGAGACCATGGCTTACTCATTTTTGTAATTCCTGCAGCATCCAACATACTGCTAGATACCCATTCTGATACACAGAATTGTGTTTAAAAATCTAGTTTTTGTAAAGGACCCACTACAGTCATAGAAGTAATAACCTCTAGGACCTAGAAATTTTTTAAAATATATACAGATAGAACAAAGGGGGATTCAAAAGTTTTTTCTCCAATTTTAATAAACAATTCAAATAAATGATGAATTTTTAAAATTTCTGAGATAGAGAAAACTCTGGAAATAACTGCACAGACACAGAAACACCTACATACATGCTGGATAGAGAATCTTAAACAGAAGATATAAACAGGAGGCATATATGTATCACTGGTCCCACACATATATGCATGAATAAGGTGTCTAGATATCCCTTATTTCTCTTTTCTCTCCAAGTGTTCATTCCCTTATAATTTCAATTATTACCTCTGTCTCAAATTTCTGTCCCTCTTACTCATTTTCAGCAATGCTTCAGTCCATCCTTCCCTGCCAGATGGCTATTTCAGCCTTGCCATTCGTTCAATCAGCATTTATTGAATGCCCATTTTCCGCTCTGTCCATATTAAGTACTGAACAGCAAGAGGTCACCCTGAAATATATACTGGGGACCTCTTCATTCTGCAGTTTAGTCCATACACACCTCTACCAGATCCTCTAAATTCCTACAACAACACTCGTTCCTGTGTTATTTAGTGTATTCTGTCGGATTCTACAAATGTGAGGAGGAATTCCAGCTTGAAGACTGGTGGGGTGGACCCTCCTGAAATCTGTTTACGTGAGGCATGGAGAAAGCCCTAGAAAATTGTTAATTATAAGGAAAGAGTCAGAGCAAGAAGGCTTTGCCCAATGACAAGAATAGAATGATGTTCAGCGTTGTGTCTGTCTCTTAAAGTCCTTTGGCCTAGACCTCATAACATAACTGAGCCTCAGGAAAGGTGACCGTAAGTACAACTGGGAGAGTTATTTCACAAAACAGAAAAACAAAACAAAGCCAAAAAACTATGATAGACTTTGGGTAGCATTGCTTTGGAACTGTTTCAAAGGAAGTTAACACAAAAGCGAGGCAAATGGATTCTTCCAACTTTATCTGAAAACAATCCAACTTCACCATAGGAGGGCAGCAGGGGACCATACACAGCTTCACAGGCCCAGAGGCTTACAAAGGTTTGCATGGCACATGGAAACAGAACAATGATGCAAGCTGTAAACAGAGTCAGCAATAGACTCGCTGCAGCAATGCCCCCCACCTAAATGGGGCGTCTCAGGAATTGAAAGAACAGTAGATATTGCCAACTAAAAATTGTCACTCGCCATCTGGTTCTACAAGGATGAAGTCACTAGCCACAGCAATCCCTGACCTTCAACACACCTTAAAAGGGGTTCAGGGTGGAGATCAGGAATGAGGGTCTCTGTGCTCTGGGAAAAACTGGCAGAACAGGCCTTCAGATAGTTAGATATTTTCAGGAGGAGATTTTATGAGCCCAATTTCTTGCATCTTCTGATATCTAGAAAAGCACTAAAATCACTCACGTAGGCATTTGCTCCTGGTGACCAGCAGTAACCCTCTGCCAAAATGTGAGCTTGACTGCACATACCCCCTTCTCTAATATCTTATATATACCGACATTTCCCCCTACCTCTTCAGAGCAGTGAGGGCCATAGCCCAGGAGACATCTTCTCGTTTCCCTATCTACTGGCTGGATGACAGCAGGACAAGCTGAAACCATGTATTAAAGACAACAGACCCATAGCAAGGAAAGAGATTTTATTCCTAAGAAGCCACTGGGAGGAAAATTGCCCATGGGAACCACTCAACCAAAAGCGTCCATAAGAAAAAAGTGTATTATAGTAAGCCACTGAAATTTACAATGGTTTGTTACAGCAGCTAGAATTAACTACCCTGAGAAATGCAGGCATACCACTTTTTCAGAGCCACTGTTCTCCACATAAATAAAAGGGAAATAAAAAGTCTTGCAGTAAAGGTAAAAGATAATCTATATAGTGCTCGGTACATAGGATACATTAGTGAGATATATGTAAATTGTGAGGAAAATACGAAGGTTTGCTTATGTTTTTATCTTGAAGTATATGAAAGTAAGCTTTCTCACTAAAATTCACTGTATTTTTATATAAAAGAGTGACAATGGAATACTCACTGAATCTGCATGTCAGAGGGTCACGTGTCACGTATGCAGGATGAGGTATCCTGAGAAAAGAAATGCAATTACATGAAAAAAGGGGTTGATAACTTACATTTGTTTATATATGTTTAACATAATGCAATCTATAATTATATCAATGTGGTTTATTTTGTAAAATCAAAACCATTAAATAGTATAATCCTGGCAATACCTTGAAATGAGAAGTAATAAATTGTCCTATATAGATGCACCTGTATACTTAAGAGAATTGTCACATTTAAAATATTATCCACTTTTCTTTTATATGAAGGCAGGTCTCCTAAATTTGCTATTTTTTCTGTGTTCAGTGACTGACAGGAGTATGCTAGCAGATAGTTGTAGAAAAGATGAACACCTTCAAGGTAAAAGTGATATTTTCACAATGTGTAAAAATTGAACTTTTTTGAAAAGAACCCTTGCTATGGGGTTTGAAAACGGGTTTTTGGAGATGTTATTATTCATTATCTTGTATTTTTTTGTTGCTGAAATGATATATTTTTCACCTCTGAATTCTCTCATATTTACATATTTCTAAAACTTTTTAAAATTTCTAACCTCTCTAAAACTTATATAAATGAATAGTTTCCACTTACTTTGAAAGCAATTATTATGTAACAATTTCTAACTAGTTTACATAACTGTTTTGATACCAGATAGATAATTTTCTATGCAAATTCCAACAAAACATTTAAATAGTTGGTAGATGGAATTGAAATATATCATGATAGAAGGAAAATGCTTTTCTTCCATTTGGACCCATACATTTTTTTCAGCTATTACAGCCACTGAAATCGACTATCAGATCAAAATGAACATATAAAACATATTTTCAAATCACATATCACAAAATATTAAGCCAATACTTTTACAAATAATAAAACAATTTAAATCACTTTACTAGTTATTATTAAAATATCATAGTAAGAAGTTTGTTACATTAATCAACATTTTCTGCATGATATCTTGTCTTTCATTTTTAATTTCTTTTTTATGTTTTATAACAGGTACTATAAGTACATACAAATACATACACAGAGTTTTTGTATTAAAAAACGCATGCATTGGGATACATACTCACTTTTTTATTTATTTATTTATTTTTAATTGAAGTTCAGTTGATTTACAATGTGTTAGTTTCAGATGTACTGTAAAGTGACTTGCATACTCATTTTTAAAAATTGACTTAAATCAATTTTTTAAATTAGAATGAATGACTAAAAGAACAGAGACAACTATTCTCAATGGTACCTATAGTATATGAAATTTAAATAACTTCATTTGAAACCACTAGCATAGTATCATGAGAAAAACTGTACAACTGAGTCTTTTCTTATTTCTTTATTAACATCAGGAAATTTATCCCTGAGGGTTGTGGTAGGGAAAAAAACAAACAAGCCTCTGACCACTCTAAGTTATAAGTACACAAACTGGGACATTGTGATGAATAAGATTGGAAAGGGAATCCAGATTGAAAGCATTGGAAAACTCCTACCGTGGTTCATCTGCAACCTCGCAACTACAGTCATATTTGTAAAGGATGTGACACCAGCAGTAGTTGAACCTTAAAATGAATGTCTTAAAAGAAGGAAGAGGAGAGGAAGGACTAAGCAAAGGAAAAGTGGAGGAAAAAAGAAAAGTTCAGAGTCTGTCAAGAAAATGACTTCAGTAGTTCTTAACCATCACTAGTACATTTTAACTTCAGCAACTTTAGAGTTATCTCAAACTATACTTGTCAAAAATGGTCTCATATCACAGTTTAAACACACTTCTTTTTTTCCTTTTTTTTAAAAAATGAATTTATTTATTTATTTATTTTGGCTGTGTTGGGTCTTCGTTGCTGCGCGCGGGCTCCCTCTAGTAGTGGCGAGCAGGGGCTACCCTTCGTTTCGGTATGCGGGCTTCTCATTGTGGTGTCTTCTCTTGTTGCGGAGCATGGGCTCTATGTGCGTGGGCTTCAGTAGCTGTGGCACGCGGGCTCAGTAGTTGTAGCTCGCGGGCTCTAGAACGCAGGCTCAGTAGTTGTGGTGCACGGGCTTAGTTGCTCCGGGGCATGTGGGATCTTCCCGGACCAGGGCTCAAACCTGTGTCCCCTGCATTGGCAGGCAGATTTTTAACCACTGTGCCACCAGGGAAGTTCCTAAACACACTTCTAAACTGACAGTAAGTGAGCAAGTTGTCCAATCCTCATTCAGCTTCTCCATTGCCTGTTCCTGTTTGTTGCCACACGCTTGGAACACTCTACATTGGCTGTTGCCTCTGCTATCATTTCCCCTACAATTATGTGCAGACCCAGATTACGAATATCAGCCAGTGAAATATAGTTCTTTGGTGCCATCCCTAGAAGTGATCTTGACAGAGGCACTTACGAAAGGACAATGGCATACTAAAGTTGAGGGAGAGCTGGGGAAAACTCTGCAATGACTTCACCCTGACCCCCAGTTGAAAACCACTGATCCACACAACGTTTTTCCTTTCAGCCAGACATGAAAACCCTGCTGCTGAGTGAGTGGCTTGAGATTAAAGATGATGAGAACTTTGGATCTGAACCCAGATCTTCTGATTCCCGGACTCTTTCTCTCTGTCTCCTCCATTTCCATGGGTTTGAGCCTCCTAGTGAATCTGTGTGACCTGGATCCACAACTTTCTCATTTCCTAAATGGCAACAAAAGCTACTAGCCAGGATTGGTGTGAAGGTTTAAAACAATGCTGAGAACATTGGCACTTAATGTATTTTTCAGTTATGCAAGAAACCTTAAAGATTAAAAAGTCCCTAAGTTAATACTACCATATTTCTTTACTTTTTTTCCATACAATTTTTATCATCTTTAATTTGCCTAACCCAGTTTCTTAAATTTTTGAAGGAATTAAGATAGGTTTACCTTAGGTCTACATGAGTTCACAAGACAAGTTTCCAAGTGGGAAAGGTGCTAAGATCTTGCCCCTTCTTCACTCAGTCTGGCTGAAACCACATCTTTTTTTTTTTGAATTTCTGAATTTTATTTATTTTTTTATACAACAGGTTCTTATTAGTTATCTATTTTATACATATTAGTGTATATATGTCAATTCCAATCTCCCAGTTTGAAACCACATCTTTTGATAAACTCAGTCAGTATATAGCTTTGAAGATTTCCTTTGTCTCCCCCAAAACTCAGCACTACATGTTGATGGAGGAGAAACCAGTGGGTCTAGATGGACAGATGGTCTGTTGGTGCAAGAAAGTAGGAAAACTTGACAACAACATCAATCAACAGAATCTTGTTGACATTTATAGAACAGTCCACCCAACAAGAGCAGAAATATTTGTAAGAGCTCATAGAACATGCTATATGATAGACCATATCATGAGCCATAAAACCAAAATAATACTCAACAAATTTTAAGGAAGTAAAATTATTCAGCATGTTCTCTGACAACAAGGGAATAAAATTAGAAATTAACATCAGAAAGATAACAGAAAAAGCACTAAACACTTGGAAATTAAGCACCACACTTCTAAATGGGTGAACGAGAAAGTCTCAAATTTTAAAATACATTAAACTGTATGAAAATGTAAATACAACATTTGAAATTTGTGGGGCACAGGTAAAGCAGTGCTGAGAGGGACATTTATAGCATTAAAATGCTTATCTTAGAACAGGAGAAAAGTCTCAAGTCAATAATCTAAGCTCCCATCTTAAAAAAACCAGAAACTGAAGAGCAAAATAAACCCAAAGGAAATAATAATGTGCAGAAATCAATGAAATAAATACAGAAGTCCTAGCCAACCAGCACAATGAGGCAAGGAGAGGAAATAAAAGGCACACAGACTGGAAAAAAAGGATAAAACTGTCCCTATATTCAGATAATATGATAAAAATCCTGTTTTGTAACTACGGAAAATTCCAATTTACCAAAAAAAAAAAAAAAAATTCCTAGAACTGATAAATGAATTCAGTGAATTTATAGAATACATGGTCAACATATAAAAATCTATTGTATTTCTATATTTTAAGATTTACAGTAATCAAGACAATGTGTTGTTGGCAGAGGGACAGACAAGCTAGACCAATGGAACAGAATAGAGACCCCATAAATAAACCCACATGAGCAGGGCCAACTGGATTTTGGCAAAGGCGTAAGCAGTGCAGCCAAGGAAGGATAGTCTTTTCAAGAAATGGTGCTGGGATAATCGGATATTCGTAGGCAAAAAAATGAACCTCAACCTATACCTCACATCCTATACAAAAATTATCTCAGAGGAAAACAGAAGAAAATCTTCAAGACCTAGGCTAGATGAAAAGTTCTTAGACACGACACCAAAAGCACAATTCATAGGAAAAATAATCAATAAATTGGACTTTATCGAAATCAAAAACTTTTGCTCTAACAAAAGACACCGTTAAGAGGGTGAAAAGACAAGCCACTAACTGGAAGAAAATATTTACAAACCACATATTTGACAAAGGACTCATATCTAAATTATAATACATAAAGAACTGTTTTGCTTTTTTTAAAATAAATTTTCCCACCAAGGGAGAAAAATAGACTTTATTTACAAGTAATAACATTTAGAAAAGATCCATCCCTGGCCCTTAAAAATCTTCCCAGCACTTTAAATTCAGGTTGTTCCCACAAGGTCAATGCCCAGCCTCAGACTTCAAGAGCAAGGGACCTGTTCGGCCCAGCCACCAGGACAAAGAAGCAGGGACCAGGGTCTGTTCCTCCAACGGTCCCTTCTAGATCCAGAGGCTGAAAAGATTGGCTGAGTCCAAGGACTCAGCCACTCATAGCCAGCTTAAAAAAAAAAAAAAATTGTAAAAGACATGAATAGACGTTTCACCAGAGAATATACACACAACAGATGAGCATATGAAAATATATTCAACATTATTAGCCACTAGGGAAATGCAAACTAAAATCACAATAAATATCACCACACACATTATTTACAGAAGAGCTAAATTTTAAAAAGTGACAATACCAAATGCAGATAAGAACTCTCATACATGGCCGCTATGAATGTAAAATGATACAGCCACTGTATTAGATTGCTAGGGCTGCCATAAAAACACACCATAGACTGGATGGTTTAAACAATTTATTTTCTCAGAGTCCTGGAGCTGGAAGTCCAAGATCAAGGTGCTGGCTGGTTTGGTTTCTCCTGAGGCATCTCGGCTTGCAGATAGCTGCCCTATTGCCTGCCCCTTCACATGGTCATCCTTCAGCACATGCGAGCCCCTGGTGTCTCTTCCTGGTCTTATAAGGGCACCAATCCTATGGAATTGGGCCCCACCCTACTGGCCTCATTAACCTATCTCCAGATATGGTTATATTCTGAGGCACTGGGAGTTAGGGCTTCAACGTAAGAATTTGAAACATAATTCAGCCCCTAACAACCATTCTGGCAAATAGTTTAGGAATTTCTTAAATAAAATACACACACACGCATGCAATTCCCAATGTTTTTATTGCTTGGTAAATCCTGTTCCCAGTGGTGCCATGTCAATGCAGCAGGTATAGGAGTCACCCAGAACTCCACAGGTGAAATCCGCCATGAATTAAAGTGAGAAGATCAGTGCATGAAAGGATAATACTATGGCAGTAACAAAGTAGCAATTTCTCATTTCTCACATGCTTCCACTCTATACCCTTCTTAACGGAATACTGCCCAGACTACAGGGGCTGGGGGAGTATTACATTATCAGCGTGGGTTTCAATTCCATTACAGCTTCCCATCCCCATTCTGAGAACCTGGGTGGCTCTGGAACTAGCTTATCAGTTAAAATGAAATGCTTTCACCCTGAGAAAGTCACAAAGCTGATGAAGTCTTTACCACTGCCACTGACAAGATCACCTAATTTTCAGAGATTTCTATCAGCACCTGCTTCCTTTCTAGACTTTTCCTATTAAACCAGACATTCATGCCATCATATATACAATTATTCCTCTAAAGTCAAGAGATTTTTTCCCTCTTTTCAGCTGAAAGCAAGTACGAGCTCTTGGATTTAATGTGTCGGTTCTAAGATTCAAAGAACTTTATTACTTCAAAATCTCGAAGTATTAGTCTTTATAAATACATTTCTTCAATCCACTAAGGGCAAAAGTACTTTCGAAAATTGCCTCTGTGCAATAAACGCAGGAATCCCGATAATGCTGTTGCAATTGATATATTTGTGACGTGAAAACACCCAGCGTTACTTGGCACATAGCAGGCAGGCATGCTATCATTTTGAGTTGCATAGGGCTACTTCCCCAATAGGTGCTGTTGCAAATATGCAAAACTCCAGAGCTTCAAATGAATACCGATCACAGCTAATGTGTAATCACGGTATAACAGGCTCTAGTTAATCTCTATAGCTGTGCTCCCACCCAGGGACCGCATGTCTCTTGGTAAAGTAATTCAAGTCCCTGATTTTGTGCTGTAAAAGAACTTACTTCAGGCCCATCCTCATATCACATCCAATTTGTATCTTCTCCTGTAGCTCCAACCAGTGTGTTTTAGAGTTGTAATTATATACACTACCAAAGTTAAGACTTTTTTTCCCCAACTCTTTGCACTCATTGCTACATTTTTTTCTCTAGAAATAGAATAGCTGTAACCCTGATGGATGGTGGTATTTAGAGGTAAGGGTGTTGGAATGACGAAGTGTTTATAATTGCAATGTTGAAAAACCCTCAATACCCAGTAATAGAAGACTGACACAGGTGTGGAGAGCTATGCAGTGCAGAGTTATGGAGCCAGTACAAAGGATAAGAGGACTCTACATACACTGATGATGGAACAAGAGGAAAGATATTAGGTGGAAAAAAATCTCAGGGCCCAAACGTATATGGTACATTTTTTAAAAAACATTTTAAAAAGTATGTTGGAGGGCTTCCCTGGTGGCGCAGTGGTTGAGAATCTGCCTGCCAATGCAGGGGACACGGGTTCGAGCCCTGGTCTGGGAAGATCCCACATGCCGCGGAGCAACTGGGCCCGTGAGCCACAACTACTGAGCCTGCGCGTCTGGAGTCTGTGCTCCGCAACAAGAGAGGCCGTGATAGTGAGAGGCCCGCGCACCGCGATGAAGAGTGGCCCCCACTTGCCACAACTAGAGAAAGCCCTCACACAGAAACGATGACCCAACACAGCCATAAATAAATAAATAAATAAATAAATAAATAAATAAAAATTAAAAAAAAAAATCCGTGGACTCCCATATGCCTATGTAATAATCCACGAGATCATTCTATAAAAAAAAAAAGGTATGTTGGAAATACTCCATAATAATAAAATTGCTTTAAAATGAGCAGGGAAAAGGGGAAAGTTAGAAAAGAGAGCAAACAGCTGGGCAGTAAAGTTACCTACAGAATTATAACAACAGATGTATAAGTCTCGTTAGAGACAATTAAGACCCCATCTCCCCGAATTCACATTAGTTGGTCAGACACACACATGCACACAGACTCACGCACAAAAGATATCTGAAATAGATATATGTTTTAAAAACATGCTAACCGGTTGCCTTGAGGGAACCAGGACTGAGATGGGAGACTTACTTCATAAAATACTTTTGTATACCTTTGAACATTTTTGCCTTGTGCATATTACCAATTTTGATTTTTTTAAACTTGCAAAGCAATACAAGGTTCTTGAACAATCCAATTTCGCCAGCTTATGATTTCTCAAACAAGCCACGTATGCTCCCTGCTTAGAGTCTTTGCATCTGCTCCCTCTGCCTGGAATGTTCTTCTCTCCAGATAGTCAAATGGTTATCCATCTCTCACCACAGGACTCCATTTATATATCCTCTTATCTTATAGGAAAGACACCCCCCCTTTAAAATAAACATACCTCCCACAATTATGCCAATCTCTGCCCCTTACCATGTTTTATTTTTCTTTATAACATATATTGCCATCTGATATTAAATTTCACATTTGTTTACATATTTGTTGATTCTCTATATTCACTCACTAAAACGCAAACTCAGCGGGACTCGGGTCTTTTGTGGGTTTGTGCCACTCGAACAGTGCTTTGCGCAAGCCTAGGCTCAAGTATGTACTTGATTTAGGGAATAAACAATTTGAAAGGTGCAGTGGATCTGAGAAGTAACTCAACAGAACTGACATATACTGTAGTGTCTCTCAACCTAGGGGCACCATCTACTCCCTGGGGGAAGAAATTTGTAGTGCGGTTGCAAAGAGGCCCCCTTCCTCTTTTCTGAAAGACACACATATATAAGCACGACACAGCAGTTGGTGCTGAAAACCTCTGCGGTTAGAAGTTCAAGGATATTAGAACTACTAACCCCTTCATTAACCTAAAGGAAGCTGTTAACCGAAACGTCATCAACCATCTCAACGAGGATTAGTCAAGAGCTAAGAGCACCAAACCAAACATGCCTATTGCTGAACTCAGATGTGAACGTGTTCATTTCAAAAACAACCCCATTTCCTATGCTCTCAGCTCATACGCCTACATTTACTAAAGAGCGCTATTCCACCTGTACCTTTGGCTCTGAGCTTACTATTCAGCGAACGAAGTGACGAAAAAAGACCAAAAAAAAAAAAAGACAAAACAACTCCAGCTGAGATAGGAAAACATACTTCAGCTATACATCTTTTCCTTTCAAGGGTAAAAATTTTATTTTTGAGGAATTTCATACTGCACATTTTCAAAGAGAGTCACATAAGAAAGCAAACTGTTATCCTCCCCTCATCCTCAAAATAAATAAGAAGGGCATAAAATTTCTTTTTAACTCATGAAAGTTTAGCACCAGCATCCAAAATGAACAAAAAAGGAAAAAAAAGCATTTACTACATATTTTAGATTTCTTTGGTTGGGGGGGGGGTCTCCCCATGTGGTATTAATATTTCTTCTTTCAATTCATATTACCAAAACAGTAAAAACCAGGAAAAAAATATAAACCTAGTGGCTGCTGAAACCAGGGAGGTTGCTCTCTTGTTGCGTGCAGGCATTCCCAGGATCTCAGCTGCTGGAAAAACTGGCTGACGCTTTCCTTGTATAGCTGTTTGCTTCGTAAAGAATAGTAGTGAGCATTCTAATGTCCACGTCTTGGTTATTAGTCTTCCACTTTATTGCTTGGACGTTTCTTTGGTGTTGGTAAGGTTGCGGTCTGCTTTTTGCTTTATTTTTTGAATGGTCATTAATTATTTAGGTCACCTGGAAAAAATTCAAATCAAACTTATGAAGAGTGACAAGATGACCAAGAGTTAAAGAATAAAAAGGCAAAAATTATCTGTTTTTTATGTAGTTCAAAAAATCAATTTTCAAAAGCTCTAAACAAAATCTTACACCGTGTATCTTTTATAGATTTGTAAACTGAAACATTAATTTAATGGAAAATTTTTAATAAAACATTTTTATAAACCAGAACAGTCAGTACACAATAGTAAAAATTCTAGAAAATTCTAGAAAATTATCATCATGAAGCCTTTTCAAATAAATGATACTATAGCATTGATAATTCTTCATAATCATTTTAGTGGCTGTACAATATCTCCTAATATGGATATACCACAGTATTTAACCACTTCTCCAACATTAGATTGTAAATAGAAATTTTTTCCCCCTATATTTTGGATTATTTCTTTAGGAACAATACCTAAAAATAATGTTACCAAGTAAAAGTTTATGGCCAAATGATTAATATATAATTCCGTCAGTTAATGTGAGCAAGTGTGAATACAGAATTTATTTCTATAATAAACTGTCCATGCTACCCAGAGATAAAACAGAATATTCTCAGCATAGCAATTGTCTACCTAGTGAAAGGATAACTGAAATCCCAAACCTCTGCATACAAAAGCAGATGGCATTTAAAAAGTAGAAACTTAAAATGACCTCAAAATTTTACAAAATCTGAACAATTTTTGGAAAAATAACACTGCTGCTATGAGCTTTACAACCTATCTTTCAACTAAAAGCGAAGTCCTTATTTATGTAGTGAAAAGGGCAACAACCAAGAAATACTAAAAACTTAAACTTTCAGGACTTATTAGATGAAAAACCCAGAATGAAACCAACTATGGTCTATAAATTCTTGTAAGACTCGCTGAGCCAGTCTTTCTAGTATATTTCTACTTGTATAAATACAATTTCCAGGATCTTTAACAAGAAGACAGAAAAAAAGCAGGAAGCAACAAGGAAGAAAAACAAGCTAACTTTTTTTTTTTTCTTCTGGCTGCGTTGGGTCTTTGTTGCTGCACGCGGGCTTTCTCTAGTTGCGGCGAGGGGGGGCACTGCACTTCGTTGCAGTGCGTGGGCTCTAGGCACATGGGCTCAGTAGTTGTGGCACACGGGCTCAGTAGTTGTGGCACACGGGCTCAGTAGTTGTGGCACACGGGCTCAGTAGTTGTGGCACACAGGCTCAGTAGTTGTGGCACACGGGCTCAGTAGTTGTGGCTCACGGGCTCTAGAGCGCAGGCTCAGTAGTTGTGGCACACAGGCTTAGTTGCTCCGCGGCATGTGGGATCTTCCAGGACCAGGGCTCGAACCCGTGTCCCCTGCATTGGCAGGCGGGTTCTTAACCACAGCACCACCAGGGAAGCCCAAAGCAAGCTAACCTTTATGGAGAGGTTACTCTTTGCCGCGTCCTGCTTAAGCACCTCATATGTGTTATCTCACTAAGTCTTTGCAGCAACCCTAGTGGGGAATCTAGCCAGTATCCTCATTTTACCAGCAGCCGACAGTACCGCTGCAGAGGATAAATCAACTGCTCAAGATCATTCAAGCAAATGACTACTAGCTCCTGCATTGGATATATAAACCCACTGGCTCTCACGTACTACACATACTGCCTCAAAATAATGTTGGTTATCATAGGGAAAAGGGAAGGAAAAAAACACATTCTTGTTTACTCTACAGATCACAGTCTCTGTTATTCAAATGAGGCCCTGTCAGGCACTTTAAAATTATCAAATTGGCCACGAGGTGTCACAAAAGTGAAACTTTCAAAAGTTTTCTGAGGTGGTGATAATAGTTAACAACTGTCTATCTAGAAAAATGAATTTGACTCTCATTAACTCTGCATATTTGTGTCCCCAATGCCTAGCAAAATAAGATCAGCCTCAGAGATATTTCACCACCAAAGCCGCTCTTTCTCCAGAATCCTGATGGAGATCAGAAAGTTCGCCCAGATGAATTACAGAACTAGTTGAGACTAATCTGTGCTACTGTTGAGAAATCAGTGCTATTTAAAGAGAATATCAGCTCCTGTGCCAGCCGCCCGAGCTCCTACCTGCTGATGGTGAAGGTGCCTGGGGAGCCGGATGTTACTCGACACTGCTCTGCTCGGGGGCTGGAGCAGGGTTCTCAGATGGTGCTTCACCTGCCTTGGTCTGAAACACACAACAAAACCACAAACCAGAAACTAATTGATTCATACGGCAGTGGAAAGTTCAAGACTGAAAGGTCTCACAAGTCGGGATCTGTGAAGGTAAGTCACTGTGCAAAATCTTAACTACTCTTAAAGTATGAGGAAAAAATTAGAACCACAGAAGAATGGCCTCCAGATGGCAACTAAACACCACCACTCTCCATAGCAAAAAGCCATAAAAAATATACAGTTGCTTCCAACATGTGCTGAGAAGCAGGTTCCTCTCTCTAAACGCTGTCTTTTGTTTGGAAAGCTCTAAACATTCTAGCTAGAATGCTAACTGGTTCAATTCAAATATTTGGTTTGTGATATGTGCAGGGCATTCTCTCTCTCTGTCTCTCTCTCTATATATTTATACACACACACACACAACACACACACGCACACATATATAAATGAACGTTATACACAAAAATATATGATACATATTATACATATTTTAAGTCTCAGTTTTCAGATTAAAAAACCACGCTTAGAAGGGAATACTAAAGCTTGACATGATTAAGGATGATCTGGCAGCATCCCCTCCGGCTGGCTGGACTCACCTCTTTGCCATCTTGTGCAGGAGCGTTAGGAGGACGGGGGCGACGCCGATAGTTATAGGGGCGCCGGTATCCACGGCGAGCAGGTGGCTGGTTTGGACCATTGGCCGCTTGTTGATTCTCTTTATCTTCAGCCTCTCCAACCGCTGGGGCAGGTCGTGGGCGAGGAGGGCCCCTAGAGCAGAGAACACAGGAGAAAAGAGAACAGATGCCCTCAAGAACATCAGGTTTTATTTATTTATTTATTTATTTTTTGGCTGCGCTGCGCAGCTTGTGGGATCTTAGTTCCCCAACCAGGGACTGAACCCGGGCCCTCAGCAGTGAGAGGGCGGAGTCCTAACCACTGGACCGCCAGGGAATTCCCAGGTTTTATTTTTAAAGATTAAAAAGTCAAGGGATCAAGACTTACTGTTAGAATTATGCACAGGCAAGTGGAACAAAGATGTGGTGAAAAAACCCTATCTTTCTGTCATCTTCCCCCTTCACCTGAACACCGTGAACAAACATACACCGAACATACACTATGATCCTACCAGGCACTTTGACAGGCACTGAGGATGGAAAAATTAAAAAAGAAAAGCGCTCCCATATCTGCCCTCCATGGACAGCATGCAGTGGAGTCTAAGGGGATTCGACGTGGGAAGCAAACGAACATCGCTCACTGTGTGCCAAAGCCTGTGCTGGTGTGTTTTCACGTTAATTATCTAATTTAATTTCAGGGCTAATTCTGTGAGTTTAAGATTTACAGTAAGAAAACCAAGGGGTTTAAAGAGGTTAAGTATCTGGTTGAACCATAAAGGACTGCTGCTTTTATAGGTCAAAAAAGGTCAAATACAACTTTGATCACACAGCTAGAGATTGCCAGAGCTGGGGTTCACATACACTACTGTCTTTTTTCTGTTTTCCTGAAGACATTTCTATGAAGCCTCTTTTATTTCCAAAGTCCCTTGTAATGAATCATTAGAATGACTATGTCTAACTCTGAAACGAATCTTGGGAGAAAAGAAGACGTAGAGTGTTACAAATCCTTCCCCAAATAATATACTTACTCGCCTCCCAACAAACCCATATTGCCACACTTCAGGGTGGTATGAACGTCATTCGGGAATGAAGCTCCTCAAGGACAGGGTAAAGCAACAGGAAGGCTTATAATATAAAAAGCTTAAAAAGAATCTTAGGGAGTCTAGCCCAATCCAGTCTTCACAAGGGATAAAGCAGCAATAAAATAACACTCCTGCACTAATCTTTTTTTTTTTAAATAAATTTATTTATTTTATGTATTTATGTTTGGCTGCGTTGGGTCTTCATTGCTGCACGTGGATTTTCTCTAGCTGCTGAGAGCAGGGACTACTCTTCGTTGTGGTGTGCAGGCTTCTCATGGCGGTGGCTTCTCCTGTTGCAGAGCACAGGCTTTAGGCACACAGGCTTCAGCAGTTGTGGCTCGTGGGCTCCAGTAGCTGTGGCTCGCAGGCTCTAGAGCGCGGGCTCAGTAGTTGTGGCGCACAGGTTTAGTTGCTCTGCGGCATGTGGGATCTTCCCGGACCAGGGCTCGAACCCATGTCCCCTGCACTGGCAGGTGGATTCTTAACCACTGCGCCACCGGGGAAGTCCTTCCTTCACTAACCTTAACAATGTTGGTAGTAGTACTAATCGATTAATTTATTGAGGGCTTACTATAACAGGCATCACACTGATTACCTGAAACGCCTTAGTATATCTAACCCTATGACAGCGGTAGAATATCCCTTACTGTCCACTGCATAAGCTGGTGACTAAGTCTAAGAGGAGTCCTGAAACTTGCCGGAGGAGATACAGCTACACAGGGGCTGCTAATCGTAGGGTGGGGATTTAAACACAGACGATATGATCTGTGGGCTGATTTAACCCCCGCATTAGACGGCCCCGGTTATCAGAATATTCAGTGTCCCAAACACTCGCTGGCAGCCAACTCTCCCTCCATTCATAGCACCACCACCGAACGAATGACCCATCAATTCATTTCCGCTTATCTTGTTCAATATAATAAAAATCCAGTATGACTTTACATCATGGGAAAGTACTCAGAAGCAAATGCTGCTCTGGTACAGGGATAACTAAAAATCCTAATTGTTAAGCAGGGGGAATGCCACACAGCCGTGTGAAAACACAGATCGCAGAGCCCCTCCCACAACTTGGACATACGGTCCAAACAGCCACATCTTCTCATTACATAAGAAATCCACAAAACAGACCTGCAACGTCCTCTTCCATCCTACTGTCGCTCACAAGTTCTGCAATCGGTCATTAGCTCTTAGAAAACGTTACCTACCTACGGTACCTTGCGCGGTAAGTCGGATTTCGATGAACTGGTCCCTGAAGTTGTGCTCCCTCTGGGACTCCATCCTTCATCTCTCCAATCTCACCCGCCTAGGAGGAGGCAAGGAGAGCTGGAGATGAGTGTCAGGCTACAGGATATGAGACACGGCACACAGTTGCCTTCAGAAGTTTTTTTAAAAGGAGAAAATGAAAGGCTTCATTACAGAGCTGGGAACTCTCAATTCTAACAGTGAACTATGTACTGATTAGATCTGTGTGAATGACAGGAAAGAAAGAAAGACTCATTCTCACTAGACAGTCTTTTGCCTTAGACAGTCTTTTGCCTTATCCCAGTACACCTAAATTTATTTTACAATATGAAAAATTTTGAAGTGTTCCATTCACCTCTTGAAAGAAAACCTCTATTACAAAAGGAAATGGAATGATGTACTACACTGGAGCAAAGAGAATCTTTTCAGTCTTTTCAAACTCAGATCCACTCATTCTACAGACTGGGTATCCCTTCAGTACGGTAATGGTTTCTACATTCAAAGTTTCCACCACACCTTCACCTCTGATTTCTTCCTTTCACAATTTTTTCCTTTCATCTGTTTGCATTCTTTATTGAAGTATAGCATTAAAAAAATAAAATATCCTTCCTTGAGAAATTTATTTTAAGCTGGGGAAATAATATATCGCAGAACTTCAAGGGAAGAAAGAGCTAAAAACTAACAAACAAAAAAACCCACCAACAATCTCTGAAATTCTTTATAATACAGCCACATCTCAATCTTTATTTTTCCCCCTCAAAAGTAATATCCCTTCCTTCTCCGTATTTCACTAAGAGAAGCAATTGGAGAAGAATCTCCATGTTCTTTCACCATCAAATCTACCAACCTACTGCATTTGCTTTTTCTTCTCGCATTACACTGATTAAGTGGTCCACGCTCATAGCCAAAGCCAGCCCCTCTTTCTGGCCTGCTAGGGCACTTGAACTCTCAATCCCCCACCCCCTTCTCTCCTCCATCATTGCCTTCCAGGCATATAAACATGTTGAAATAGCACCCATCTTCTCCAACTTTTTTCTTTAAATAATCACAAACTTACAGGACAGCTGGAAGTATAGACTCTAATCCTCAGACTCCATTCGAGTTTCACCAGTTGTCCCAGTAACGTTCTTTACAGCAAAGGGACTCATTTGGAACCATGCCTTGAATCTAGTTGTCTCTTTATCTGAACAGTTCTTCAATCTTTACTTGGTTTTCACAACCTTGACACTTTTAAAGGTTACAGGAGCAGTTATTTTGTAAAACATCCCTCAGTTGGGGCTGTTTGGTGTCTTCTCATGATTTAGCTTATGCACCTTTGGAAGGGAAGCCACAAAAGTGGCACTGGATTCTTCTCACTGCATCCTGTCAGACGGCATATGGTTTCAATCCGTACCGTTACGGACAGTGTTCACTTTGAGAAGCAGTACGGCTCCTCCAGGGTCAGTTTACTCTATCCCCCTTTGTAATTTATGAGGATTTTGTGAAGAAGTACTTTCAAAGTCTATAAATATTTTACTCCTTATCAAATTCAATATATTTGTTTGTCTATATCTGTAAAGACTCATGGTTTTCTATGCTATTCAATGAGTTATAATCTGTTACTATCATTAGTGGCCAATGGGAACCCTTTCCAGCTGGCTCATGGCCTACTGGATGTGTCGCCAGCATTCTTTGAGCACTTCCTTGCTTTCTGGCACAGCAAGATGTTCCAGGCTCATATTGTACTCTCTCTGGCCTGGCTCTGAAATCAGCCGTTTCTCCAGAGGGGCTTCTTTTTATTGGAGAATGGTATTTATAAATGAAAAACTGAGGGCCAGACATGCTCAATGCTATTAACGTGTCATTGACTTCAGGCCATTTTAGTAGGCAGAAGTAAGGAACACACACACACACACACACAAATACATAGGCACATACACACACTGTAAGTTACACATGCGTAAATGTGTGTATGTGTGTGTGTGTGTGTGTGGCATATTTGATCTGCCCAAGAGAAGATCTCCAAATGACTTCTGTGTTTCCGCCCAAACCTGGCCTCTCTTCACAAAGGTACCCTTCACTCCTCACACCACACGTTCACTCCATCATCACATGTTGCCCCTTCCATGCTGAAAACATTTCCTAAATCTGACCACTCCTCACACCTCCACTGCTAGCACTCTAATCCGTGCCCGCCTGATCCCCTCTCCACGGGGGAAGTACGTTAGCTGGTCTCCCTACTTCTGCTGCTGCCCCCCGGGGTCTAGCCTCCTTAAACTGTCCAGTGATTCCTCAAATACGTTCCTCCCCTATTTAGATCCCTTAACTGGTTTTTCAGCACATTTGGGGTAGGTCAATAGTTCTTATCTTGGTCTACCCAGCATGCTTGACCTGCCCTAAGACAGCACCTTAATCTCACCTCACGCCTCTCTTCACTCATACCATCCCAAACACATGAGCCTCCCTTACTTCTCTGAACAAGCTGCTACTTCCTCAGGAACTTTGATACACACACACACACGCACACGCACACACAGAAACAGCAACGAACATGTATAAAGGATAAGCCTTTACTGGAATGACAGAATGGGAAGAGACTGGACAGACAGACTGAGTTTAAACCAAGCTCTACCACTTCTTGCCCATGTAACCTTAGGTAAAAGTTGCTAATTTTTTAAACTACTCAAATCCCTTCATTTGTAACAACAACAACAAAAATCTGGATACCGCTGCCAACTCCAAAAAGCTGTAGGGAAAACTAAGAACTGATTTCAAACATCTGTCCCTTGGTGGATGCCAAACAATGTTGCTCCTTTTCCTCTGTCATATAATTCTTTTCTCACAGACTACAAACAGCTGATTTAGCTCAGTAACCAATTCGACTTATTTTTCAAATATCTAGAATTATTATCTTTAAAAAAATGGAAGTCATCTGGACACTGATATATCATGCTATATTACGTCCTCGGTACAGAAGGGAAATACCATTGGCCTTCATATTTTCATTTTTTTCCTGTTGTGTCCAATAAATTTCACAGTTTTGTATATACAATAGTAGAAAATGTTGGCAAAGACTTTTCCATTTGACCTCAACAATCTTTAACATCTCAGAGATTTCTCTATAGTTTTAAGCCATTACATGGATAACCTGGAAGTAGCCTAAACTATACAGAAGAAAGTTCTACAAATTTTTGTTTGGTGCTGTTGGTTGGCTTAAGCCGACTTCTGTCACTGAACATTAAACATGGTATGTATTAGAAGGGTTCTAAGGAAAAACTGTTGAAGATTTCATGTTAGCTATTAAATGAGTAAGAATTTCAACCCAAGTTAAGAGAACTAAATGTGGTTACCAGAATATGCACATTTTCAAAATTAGTTTTCAACTTGCTCTTCTGCATCGCACCAAAGAACCCCTTTGCTCTGAACCTCCCATTCCTAAGGTGAAATATACTTTATTTCAAACGATCTAGAAGATAATCATCATATTCTCAAAAAAGTATGATACACACGTATATGCTAATACTAAGAAGGATTATTTCAGGAAGGTACTACTAATGCCCTAAAAATAAATGTGTATTCCAATCTCCCTGACTCTCCCTGTCCTCATTTCCTAGAGGCCCAGGGTGCTGCCCTCTAAAGAAACCTACTATGCCTCATGTACCCAATCTCTCCATATATGTAAGGCTACTTGTTATTTTTAGCACATTTGTCAGGGACAGCTGTTAAAGAGTAGAAGGGGAAAAAAAACAAGAAGCCATGTAGAAAGAACACAGTCATGCATGATAGGAAGGGAAAAGGGCAGCAAAGAACAGACTGAACATAATGTTCAGTCAAAACACTTAGTAAAAAAACAAAAACCAAGGATACTAAGAGGAAGAAGTTGTAGCTGGTAGTAACTAACAAAAGTGATGTCCTATCCCGAGATTTCCAAGTTTCCTGGGAACTGCAAAGCTGTTAAAAGGCTTATTACTTACAGGTCAAGTTCATGATAGTTGTATCAATATTTTGCAGTAAAAAGGAGAACCAATCCAGAATCAACAATCTCTACTCTGTGTTAGGTTTTCTTAATAATCAACACTATTTCATCTAAATTAAGGACTTTATATAGACATTCTCCAACCTGAGGCATCACACTAAGGTCTTTACCTTTGATTTAATCATCACAACCCCACAGTGAGGCAATTATCTCCATTCAATGGATGGCCAAGTTAACCTCAAAAGCTCACAGACGGAGGCAAGATTCAAATCCAGGCCCGCCTGGCTTCAGAGTTCAGCGCTTACACGTACCAGCTGTCTCTACTTTACGTCTCTCTTCCATAAACTAGAACTGTACCCTGTCCACCCAGCGTCCCCGGTTATAGGCACGGCCCAGGTGGTCGTGCTTGTAGAAGTGTGACTAGCATGACTGCTCTGAGAAGGCCGCCTAGTCTACTTTGGAAGCATCGGGAAGGCAAAAGCAAGGTTTGATTTCCGGCCACTGGTGCTGGAGGAGGAGGAGGAGGAGGAGGAGGACGAGGCGGAGGAAGGACGGAGGGGCGAGGACTGATGAAGAGGAGCCCCCGGTGCAAGTTTACCTGCGTTCCGTTGGGATGGGGAAAGACCCGGGAGCGGCGGTCAGAGGTCTGTCCCACGTGGTAAGGCGGGAAGCGCCGCGGGTACTGGGGGCGGTACTGGGGGCGGTACTGGGGGCGGCGCCGCTGACTCAGGGCCCCAGCGAGCTGCCCGTCAGCGGCGGAGGCGCCAAATCCTTCGCTGCCGCTCCCTTCCTCCTCCTCCCCAGCGCACTAGCGAGGCAAGGAAACAGAGGTTCAGAAGACGCTTCGGCAAGATGAGAACCAAAGAGTACCATGTAGGGTGAATGTCAACGGAAGAAAACAATCTCTCCCCCAAAGGGACAATCCCGTCTATTAGACGGACAAAAATGCATTTAACCCAGATTATCAGGTGATTACCTGGGATAAACCACATTTAGATTCAAGTAGATCTGCGCACATAAAATACCAAGAAGCAGAAAGGCAAGTGCAATCAATCTCTAACGAATTTAGTTCCCATCTAATTAGAATTGGTGAATACCAGTTGACCAGCCACCCAAAAAACATATACAAGTTTAGAATATTTAGTTCCACCAAATGTGTCTCCCCCAACATTGGCCATCCACTGGGGCAAAGGCGAGAAAAATATGTTTTGTGGTGTTATCAACAGGTTGGTCCTAAGTGGTTTGCTTCCTGGAGCAGTTCTCAAAGTAGGGATGGGGGGCTCTCTGAAACCCTTCCCAGGGGGTTACTGAGATCAAACTATTCTCATAATGCTGGTAAGATGCTATCTGTCTTTTCCCCTCTCATTCTCTCATGAGTTGGGGGGGAGGGGAATCACCCAGAAACTACAGTGACACGTGGTTTCTTGGCAGCCCCAATGCAGAAGGAGCTGTGAGAATCCAGTTGTCTTCTATTAAACCGGAGATCAGTGATTTACAAAAACATAAAGCAACACCACTCTTCTCAGTTAAAAAATATAGTTTTCATGAAAAAAATGTTATTTATGTTTATAAATAATGAGCTTATTTTAAATAAACTAAATCTTTTAAATTTCTGCTTTACTTTCTAATACAATAAATATTAATAGGTATAAACACACATAAACAAAAACTCTGGGATCCCATATTTAAGCATATAAATGTGTCCAAAAACCAAAAAAGAACCACTGACTTATGGCATGATTCTCTTTATATGTTTAGGAAAAAAGTTTTAATTGTACTTTAATAGACAGTAGTAAGTAATAAATACAGTTTCTGAATATAATAAACCTTATTAACAAAGGGAAGTACTGACTCATTTTATATTTTTTCCTGTATTTAAACTACCCTATCACATACTAATATTTTATATCAAAAAAAAAAAAATAAGCAAACAGCTAAATATCCCTCAAAGAATTTTTTATTCCAAATCCTACTTTACAGGGGGATTGCTATGCCAAAGGTAGTCTTAAGGGAAGCAACTATAATTTTAAAAAATGAACAAATTTAAAATGAACGAAATAAAATGACTGACATTGGGGTTGAGGATATTTAAGATTTAGAGCCCTCCAGAACAAAGCTCACATGGGCAACCCAATTCCCAAAGAGGAAAAGCTTCAACTACGGCCTCCACTAGTCAAATTTCAGAAAAACCAAGCCATTCTACAATTTAGAAAGCCTGTATCAGGTACAATCCCCAAATATGTAAAGACATATTAGCATAGAAGATGTTCACCAAAATAGTAAGGTTTTCTCTTTAGGTTTTCTGTGTCTCTTGAGTCTTCTATAGCCAGATCTTTCGTTAAGAGTTTTACAAAATAAGAACAATGGCACCACCAGGACCAAACATACTCAATAAGCTGTTAGGACTTAAAGACATCACAACAGAAAACCTTCATTTATGTTTACTTTCAGAATTTTGATAATTTTATTTCTAAATATCTTTCACACACATGACTTCAGAATTTCCAGCGGAGGAGAAAAGCCTTCAAAGGAAAAGTTTTCACTAAAGGTTTTCGCCCACTTTTACTTGTGAATTAACCTAGAAATCAAAATAATTACAACTAGAACTCCGTGAATCTGGTGAACTTGAAAGACTAAATGCTATGGTAGCTCATTTCTACCACCCCCTACACAGCTTATTTTTAAAAATCACATAGGATAAGCAAAACATGGGTAAGAGAAATATAGAAATAGAAAAACAAGATGTCATAAGGAATCTGATAAAAATCAGTTTGGGCTGTGTGTGAAGATGACAGAATGAAGAGAGGAAGCATTTAGGTAAGCAGAAAGATATTAATCTATCAAAGTGTAGAGATAAATCATTCTCAATCTGCAAATACTTTCTTCCGGTGAGATTTTTCCAAAGTTTCCCTTGGATGTTATACATAGCCACAGTCCTGTGCTCACAAAGCATCTTGTGATGCTAAACCTTCTTCTTATCCTTCAAACAGACTTAGTGTTCGGATTTCATTCCATAGTACCAATCCCAGGTACTAACTCTAGAAACATCAAAAAATGACTCACATAAAATAGGATCCTCATGACCACAAACTGGACGGGAGTCTTTTTGGGTGCCTTGAGAATACTTTAAACTGAGCCTCCTAAGAAAACTCCAGCCGGACTTGGTTGTAAGCCCTTCCACCTGGATTGGTACCAATCTAAAGAACTAAAAATCCAGAGCATTACTTATTGCTTCTTTACTTTGAAATGATGGGAAATGCAATGCTAAATAAAATAGCTACGTAACTGAGGCAAATTACTTGATATTTCTGTGGCCAGCACTGTTCATCACTTATTCCCGAGCCATTCCCCATTCCTCCTTGCCAACCAAAGGCTGACTTTCTTAGACGTTAACAAGGGAGGAACAACAGAGTCAAGCCAGTCACAGGAATCCCGGTCCCCTTTCCCAGTGAATGCCGCATGACGCGGTTCTGGCTGGGTAAAAGAGCCAAAGAAAGAGAAAACCTTTTTGACAACCTTGGCACAGCAACCTTCATTAAGCCTTCTTGTTACAAGATAATTAAATGACTGTTCCTTGCAGCCAAATACATACAAACTGATACAACTGCTGAATGGCAAGTTTCCCATAAGACCAGTAGATACAGATAAATTCTGGACATGAAAAATGTCCCGTCTCCCCCCACCCCCCGGCCAAAAAAACCAGTGTGTCTCCAGGAGAAGATACAGCATTTATGTGCTCCAAGGATACACACTTGAGTTTAGATGTGTGCATTTCTTCAATCACTGATTAGGGAGACAGACAACGTACATTACGGGGCGGTCCACGGCGTCTGCCGTAGTAGCCGCGTCTGTAGCGGCGCCGATCTGCAGCATATCGGCTCCCTTCCACGGGAACACCGTCCGGGCCAGTCACGTTGGCTGCTTCTGCACCCTGAGAAAGGGAAGAAGCAAAGACGGCCTCGGAGTTAAAAAGAAGCCAAAAGCACAGCCTTAGATAGCCAGAGGGTTGAAGACTGGCAGAACATACTAGAGATTCCTTCAGGTGACCTAAAAAACACACCCATGTTTTAATAAGGTGAGCAAGGTGCTTGACGTCCTGATTTAAATGTATACAGCTTGACACCTGAAACTAACACGACACTGCTAATCAACTATACTCTAACATAAGATAAAAAGTTAAAGAAATAGTAATAATAAATGTATACAGCTTGTCTGCTTCCACAACCTTTGCCTTCTTGTTTGATTCAAGAGCAGTATATATCTGTTTAAGGAACACAAACTGGTAAATATAATGCAACTGTAACAAAGGAATGCTAGACCAGGAGGAATATTCCTCACTGGAAAATAACTGAGATAATGTTCTCTTCCTAGAAAATGTTGAAACCTGTGTTACTCTGCCAGGTACTAAGAGAATCCACTCGTGGGCTCACATGGCTCTGTCCAGCACTGAGCTACTGAGAGGGAAACTTCTCCTAGCTTGGCAGCAGCAGGAATGAACGGTCCTTGACTTAGCGTCCGCATATATACACAGTGTCCACAAATGTAGTCCCTCTCTAAACCTTCTTCTTATCCTTGAAACAGACTTAGCGTTCGGATTCTCATATGGACAAATGGATAAAGTAATGCTTCAAAAGTATAAAAAGTTCGGACAAAGGAGATTCAAAAGAGCGCATTTCCCACTCTACATCAATTTGTATAACCTCAAATTCTGAAAATATACAGAGGTAAAATTAACCTGGCAAAACAAAATTTTAAGAGTTGGGTGAGACATTAGAGATCATTACAGGCCAGCATTTGCAGGTAGATAATTTGAAAATCTAGGAGGTTTGCAAGATAACCTGGGGATCACATTGGTAACGAAATCATTTAAATTTCTACATTAGGTGGAATAAAGTTGTTGTTCTTTCAAAGCAGAAAACAGTTTGAGAGCTGCGAAGAATATGGACTATGGAATGAATGGTGTGTATGTGAAAACAGCACTCATTTGGGAGTGAACTAGTCATTCACTCAGCTTGTAATTCAGCTGCCATGATCAGCCTCCATGGCAGCAGTACCATATATGGCTTTAAAATGTTTTTATTCTTATCCTATATTGTTTTACTGATACCTAGAATATGCTGTTGATTAAAAACAAAGCATAAAGGACATTACTAATATTGGAATTAAGTATGTAACAGTATAAAAAAAAATCTGTAGATGCGCATCAAGATGATCCATTAGCTTCTTGGCCTGTTCTTCATCTGAAGACGGTTGTTATACAGTCTCTCAAGATGCCTCTGGCTTTCCAAAACCCAAGCCAAAGAGAAAACGCAATGATTATATTTGATTTGAATCTTCTTTTATTGAGATTAAAATATTCTTTACTGTGTATTATTTGTGCAGAAGTGCTTATAAATCACAGCCTAAAAACTTTACTCTTAGAAAAAGATATCCTTGTTTTTTGCTTCTCGTGTTTTTTGGTTTCCTATTATGCACATGTTAACTTTTAAGAAATAAATGTTATTTTAAAAACCCTAAAAAGAGATATCTTTTGCCCCAAAGCAGCTTTTATCTATTTTTAATACTATAAAACAGTTTAATTTTAAACTACACTTGAATATACATTTGGTACCAAAATAAAATGTCATCTTATACCTTGAGAAATTAGCTTTTCCTTCCATGATTAAATAGGGTTCATCGTTTATTAAAATAGAAATTAAGATGTTCTTTTGTACTACATCAAACAATGTACATAATGACAAATTCATAAAGGGCTGAGAGACCATTTACTATGCAAGAGAGTTGTGCCAGCACCCTGGATACCCAGCCACAATTCCTCTCACCTTCTCTCCTTCAACCACATCAAACTCCACAGTTTCTCCATCTCCTACACTGCGCAGATATTTCCGTGGGTTATTCTTCTTGATGGCAGTCTGTCAAGAGAACAGAAAATTTTAAATGAAGTATGTGTCAAAACTGGCCACAGATTTCATTGCTCTCAAGTTTACTGGCTATACCGAAGAAATTGTTGATCTAACATTACTTTTAAAAATTACTCTCCCAACTAACCTGGATCTCCAAAACAACAAAAACAAAACAAAAAACAGTATAAAACTATGTTCCACATTACTGTCTTGATTCATGTTAGCCTTCAAAATTCATCTTGGTAGTTGGGTTAAACAGAATGTGCAGTTGCAGCCTGATGAACTAGTCGTGATACTGGATAGATGAGCTCCCTCACTCTGTTAAGTGTCTTAGATTCAGACTATATCTCCATCAGTGCAGGGGGCTGGTGGGGGGATGCCTTCATGAAATCTTACATACACACATAAACACAAAAATACGGGGACACAGATTTCTGTACACAAGAGAAACTGCTAACCTCGAAGAAATTTTAAAAATGCCAAGGGGATAAATATTTCCGTCAGAATATACGAAATTACCTCAAGAACAAAACATTGCTGATCGCCTTCTCCCCTCCCATTTTACGGATGAGGAAACCAACTGGAGGCTGATAAGGGATTTATCTGAGGTTATAAAAATACAGCCCGGGGGAAGAGGAGGGGAGATGGGGGACATTTATACCCCTTGTACTGTAACTCTATGATATTTATTCAAATTTTTCTCATCACACCATTAGTATGTCAACTTATCCCTACACACTCCCTGATAATACATTAAAAGTTAATGAAGATGTTATCCTGCATTGAACATCTGCACCTAAATATTTGCTTATGACTAGGCCTCTCTTCTTCAGTCAGTGGAGGGAAGAGAATAATTCCTGCAACGAATTCCCCATTTCTTTAGCTGGTATCTCTAAATAGTTAAAGGGGCTCTGAGTTTCTATGGAACTAGGTCAACCTTATTTTATAAAGCGATTAGGCATGTGTAATCCAGCCCTTCCCTTACTCTGAGTAGGAGGGAGGAAAAAAAAAAAAAAAAGAAATGAGCCAATAGGGCAGAGACCTCACCCAGAGAGGAAAAAGGCAGCTCAGGACAGGATATACTCGCAGGCCTTGAACCCTCAGCCGGTCCAAAAACAGCCCCTCCCTGCCGGCTCTTCCCTTTTTCCTGTTAAACTGGGCAAGCCTCAACACACTGAGGTGATTCACCACCCAGCTTCACAGGGGGCTGGAATCAGGTCAGTGAAGCTGGCCGCGGGCACAGAAACTTGTGAGGTCCTTTTACTCCAGCAGTCACCAAAAGGCAGCGTTCTTACCCCAAAAGGTCTATTAACCCCTAGGTGTTATAAGCAACACTCCCCTTAGGTCTGTTATGACTTTAAAAGTCCTTGTGTCTGAACCAATCTACTCCAGTTACCCAGGAGCAACTGAAATATAACTGATAGAAACCACAACCAGAGAGCTTTTTCTTAGCTATCACTCTCGCCAGTCACCAAACTCCACCCCATTATGCACACGATCCTGAAAAGAAGGAAACAAAAACACAGAAAACCAGACGCTTGACAGAGCCCTGGAGGTGAACATGCTGGTATTGGTACCTGCCTCTGCACTTCTTTGTTGTTATACACTGAGAACTGCACACATACGCGAGACAATTCACTGAACACTAAATATACAAAAAGAACAGTAAGCGCACATAATGCTTCTTTCAACCTATTTTTCCAAGCAAGTCCAGGATACAGAACAACAGAATAACATCCTAGGCTAAGAATGTAAAGAAAGACTGAGCTTCCTGTACAGAGAAGCCCATGTTTTCCATATTTTACCCATTTTCTACATTTCCTTTGAATCTAGGGGGCTGCGGGCCTTCCTCACCTGGACATGAGCTAAGCGTGTCTCGTTCTCGCAGGAGAGAGGACTATCCTGGGAGTTGGGAGTTTCCTAATGTCTTAGATACACACACCCTAACCATCTGCTTCACTGTGCTATTTACTTCAAGTTCAAGCTGCTCTGATGGAGGAGCTTTAACCAATACACAGCCAGGCGCAAGAAGATGGGGTCCAGCCCAACACAAGGAAGAACCACAGTCAGGGAGCATAGGATGCTAACATGGAAACAGAAGGGCTTTAGCTAAAGACTCAAAGGCATTAAAAATTAGAAAGTGGTCTGATTATTACTTCATGAGACTGCAAAAATAAAAACTGTCTGGAAACAGTTAATATGTTGGGACAGAAGAGCTTATGTGCAAATCTTAAAATGTAGAACTGGGCTCTCTTGCCAAAATAAAGTCCCAGAAAGAGTTTTGAGTAGAACAATAATGTGTAGGACTTCACTTTGGGAAAGGGATAATAGCACATTACAGACGCCCCTCTCCTCACAGAGCAAATGTCACACTTATCATCACTCTTACCTGATGTACGAATACATCTTCTTTGGTATCATTTCTGTTGGAAGACAAAAAGCTCACAATTAAAGGGACTAGGTATGTGGAAAAACTTAAAAGAACAGTTTAGATCCTAAGACCTCAAAACACAGCATAAATGTTTGTTTCTCCTCTAAACTCAATTCAGATGCCTCAGATCAATCCTCCTTAAAAACTTCTAAACCCAAAAGCTATGCATCTCACTCCTCCATACGACCACAGTGCTTGGACCCAAGCATACAGATTCAACCTACAGAAACATCCCTTTCCTCTCATCTCTCTCTAAATCACATGGTGTGTAACCAGAGCCCTAGATTTCCCTCCCAGCAAAAGCAAAGCAAGACAGCTAAAAGGACAGGGCACAGCTGTGAACTAGGCTCTCCTTACACTGAAACCTAAAACACCCCCCCCCAAACTGCCACCACCCACCAAAACATACAAGGAAAAACTGGAGGAATTTTTTTAAAAAGGGGGGCCTGGGAGGGGGAATAGAGAAAAGGATGGTATCATATAAAAACATCAGAATACCCCCATAGCTTACAGCTGTGTTCTCATTCCTATATGGTTAGAAGTTACCATGGTTTAAAGAAAACACTACGGTTTCTACAGGACTTGGACCAGACCTGGGTTACAGATCCAGCTCAGTTACTCACTAGTTGTGCGACCTTAGGAAAGTTGCTTACCCAGTCTAAGACTCCACTTCTCCATCTGTGAAATTGTGGATACCAACTCAATTATCCTGAGGCCCTTCCCATTTCCCATTCATCCTCCCCACCGCCACCTTTTTTTTCTTTTAATGACTAGATTGTATAAAATAAGTACTTAACAATGTTTTAGAAAGGTATTTTAATTAATGTTTAATGATCAGTAGCTTAGAAATGAGAATATTTACGGTGCTCAGAAATCTGAAAACTTACACAAGCCGTTCATAAAGTACGGGAAAAGACACCAACAGCAAGTGCCACAGCACGAGTAGGTATTTAAAACATGTAGAGGTACACACACCTACCGATTTATAAATCCATATCCATTTCTGACGTTGAACCATTTGACAGTGCCAAGGACTTTGGTGGCTAAAATAGGATTAAACAGATAAATTAGTATCTGACCTACAAAAAGATAAAGCTCATACCACTAAGGTCTTGATAGCATTATTTAAAGCCTAAACATACCCGAGGAAACCATTAAAAGCTTAACTCCAAAGTATACTGGGAGAAGAAAATGGAGCAAGTGAAGCTATCACAGGGAAATACTTTTCAGAAAGAATAAACCTTTCTTCCTCATGAAACTTTTCAATAAAGTCCTAAGATAAGGAGTGGTCCTAAGTCTATACAATTCTGCCATAATTAAAACTGAAAAACACTGCTTAAAGAAAAACGAAGCAAAACACACTCTTTAAAGCTTTACAACAGAAAAATGTTCTAAGTGCAAAAGAAGGGTCACAACGAAAACAACTGTAGACACATGAACAAGGTAAGTACCAATCACCTAACACATCACTTTCATCACACTTTGAAATAGCCGGCAAACTACATAGTGAAATAGTAGCTCCTTGTTAATAGCTCATCTACAGGGACCTGAAGAAACTTGTCTGGGTGCCAGATGGGGGCCTATCAAAGAAGTGGAGAGTAATAATAGAACTGAGGCCGGCTCAGCCCAGTTCTGTACTTACCACCCTGAGACATGATGTAACAGGCCTCTTCAAACCAGTGATGAATTTGGGATTCTGTTTCATTGTTTACCCTACTCTCTCCATTTGGTGGGAATCAAACCCTCAGCATTTTCTTATCACCTCCTCCCCTTTAACTTGATTATTGTCTCTACTTTCCCTCATGAGTAGGACCATTTCTGTAGAATGCCAGATCTTAATAGAACTCAAGAGAAGGAATCTAAACAAACAGTATGGTCATAGAGTTTATACTTCGTAGATTCATATTTGTTTCAGGCATTTATTATTTTAGATGACTCCCCTGAATCAACTGTGAATACCAAATCCAGTACCTCTAGAAATGCCTATGCCTAAATTTAGGAAAGGCATAAAGCAATTATCAAGACTCAGTGCAACATGAAATGTGACAATAGAGTACCTTTAAAGAAGAAAAAAGCTTAGTAGAAAATAAAAGTAACAATTAACATTAATCCATGCTACCTTTCTATGCGATATAGAGTGTTTAATTTCCAAGGATAAACAATAAAGATTTGGCTTTTAAATTCAAGACTAAAACAGTAATTAGGACTTACTTTGCTGTGGGCAGGGTTAGTTCTGAGTTTTGCTAGATTGATATGCTTGGGGAAGTATTTTAACTCTTTGTAAAAAAAAGAAAAACAAAAAACTCTTTATGCCTTCAAAGTCATTCGGCCCACCATTTACTGAGGAATCTCCGGCTCTTAGGCTAAGTAAGGAAGATCTCTCCAATGAAGAGATTAAACTATTAAAATCTTCAGTTTTAGGTCATTTAAATTAGAGCAGCAGGGCAAAGAGGAAAAAAACATTCTATGCTTTGGATCCAAATGTACACAGAAGACTGGTTTTGATAAATCATATGCTTTTAAATCGCACATTATTTCAAATGATATGCTTTTTGTGTCTCCCTTCATTTGCCCCAAAATTAATGACCTAGAAAAATATAAGGAAAATATAAAGTTAGGAACTCTTTTTGATTCATTTTCATATAGTTAATGTCTGTAGGCACTGTCAAAGGCATAATCTTGATTTAAAAAGCAACACTAAGAGCGAGGAAGATGAAAGTGATTTTCAAGTATAACTTCAATCCAGGCTGAAGGTTATTTTTTACTCCCACTGTAGTTTTAAAAAATTTCCTAATTCCACAAATATTGCTAATGACTTCATAAGGCCAAACACATCCATGCACTCTTCTTGCTTTAAAACCATAAACTCACTTTATATACACAGAACGGGAAGTGGGGACGGAGGAAGACCATCAGGCTTCCTTAGGAGGGAAGTTTTCCTTCAGTCCTGTCAACTACTTTCCCTGGCCTGTGGCTATGCACTGAAGTTTAGAACCATCTGTAAAAACTAGAATGTGAGAATCCCAAACCAGAATTCCATTTCAGTCAGCACTGCGCCTGGCACATTTTAGGCACCATGTGCTTGCTTGGCTAAGGAAAGGAGATGGCAGAACACACTGGACAGAGATAGTATTGAAATGTCATGCAGAAGGCTGGCCTTGCTTTTGAGAGTTGGAATGACAGTGGAAAGATCCAAGACCTCCAGACTCATCATCACCAGGGATGTGCCTTAGGAGCAGTTGGTGGTTGAGGAAATTGATTGATCTGTTTCTTTCATCTTTAAAGATATCTTCTTCAGTTTAAAATTCAGGAGTTTAGTTAGATCCAGAAAGGTACAAGGATCAAGCGGAAAACTGCAAAATTTCCTTTATGCGAAAATCAGTCAAATTAAGAATATATCCTAACACTGCTCTGGATAAGCCAAGGTTGTCTCTCTGACATTTTGCATGGAAGTGTTCCAAGACACACTTGTTGCAAACAATATCACAATAGGACACGGACTGGACTGAAGCAACTTTTAGCCCAGGGAAATGAGGCTTATTTTGTTTCTTAACCTGCACATGTTACATTTAGCACGTTGTTTGACAGTAACTGAGTAAAATTCAGCCCTGTGGGGAGGAGGAAAAAAAAAAAAACATGAAAACAGGCCTCTCAAGGCAGGAAACATGGAATCGTATTAAACTTTCTTCACGTTATTCCCCCAATTTTCTTCCTAGAAAATTGGGCAGGCAAGGCTCAGAGAAATCAAACATGCCCCATCCAAAATACTGAAAATTTCTCGGAAGCATCCTACACCATCTCTGACCTTCCCCGTTTAATAAAAAGAGGGAGTGATAGAGCACACGCCCTCTGTGAGCCTCTTTTAAGGCCTCACACAGGGCGTTACTTAAGGAGAGAAGGCTGAAATACTCGACAAAACCAACAACGACCACAGCCATCCTTTGCGATGCTCTGCGCCCCCCACCCGACCTGAACACCTCAACTTCCGAGCTCCCTCCCTAAGTTACGAGTCCCAAGATAACGCTGTTGTGAACTAACGTCATACCCGCGCTTCCGACGAAGTTTTTTCAGCTGCTGCACCAAAGGCTTTCCCACAATCCAGGAAGAGACTGATTGGTAAACACTTCAGTGGTTCACTGCAGCAGCGGGCACAGAGAGGGAGGAGGACGCAGGACTAAGACCCAAGTTTCCCGGAGAGGATTGCAACACCTCTCCGCCGGCAAGTGGCCGACAGAAGCATGGCCTCGTTCCCGCGCCCCCGTGGGAAGGGCGTCAGGGACAGACACCTGAGCCTTCCCAGCAAGAAGCCCTTCCACTTTTCCCTCCCCCGTCTCCTCTGAGCGCCTTCCTCTCCCCGAAGGAAATGCTCTCCTCACCCAGATACTACGCGAAGACTCCAAAGTCCCCGTCCCACGTGGGTGCCTGTCCCATCCCTACATCCACATCCATCCCAACATCCACATCCATCCCAACCCCGTGTCCTCTCTCTCGACTGCCGCTCCTCTCCCCGTCGCACTGACGGATGCTTCGCCGCGGGATGCGACAGGGCCCGCCTAAGGGGCCCGAGTTAAGAACCCAATCTCCGGGCCCAGGACCAGGAGGAACATGCTCGGGCGGCCGGGAGCGCAGGGCGCCGAGCGCTCGCTCAGCAGCGCCTGCGGGACCGCGGCCACCGGCGGCGGGGACCCGACGTCCCCGGGGACCTCGTGCTGTCAGCGATCCCGCCCCCGTCCCGGGCAGCCCCCACCCTCCCGGGCCTGACTCACCGAGAACTTTCTTCTCCGCGTCTTCACTGCCCGCGGCGGCCGAAGAGGCGGGGGCCGCGGTGCCCGGGGCCGCGGGGGCTGCGTCCCCGCCGGGGTTGCCCGCGACCAGGGCGGCGGGCGCCGGGGCCGGGGCCTGGGGCGCGCCGCCGCCGCCGCCCGCCGGGCTCTTGGGCGCGGGGTCCTGGGGGGCCGCGGCGGCCGCCTCCGCCGGAGCCTGCGGTAGGGTGGTAGTGGTGGTGGTGGCCTCGCCCGCCTCGCTCATGCCGCCTCCTCCGCTCTCCCTCGGGCGCCTCGGTGGCGGTTGGTCGGCGGTTAGCGCGGCTGGAGGTCGCGGCGGCCGGGGCTCGCTCTTCGGGAGGCCGGTGCGGATCTCGAGGCGCTGGCGGCGGAGGCGGCTCGAGCTCTCGGGCTGCGCGCTCGCTCTTGGGCTCCTCGTTGGATCTTACTGCCCCAAAAATGGCCCCGCTGAAGTTTTTCTAGGCGGCGCACGGGCCAGGGAGGGAAGAGGGTGGGGAGAGTTGGCTCCGGAGTTGGGCATCGACTTCATTAGCATTTAAAGGCGCCCGCTGCCCTTTCCGCCCGCCTAGCGGCGCGGGAGGGAGCGCCGGGGCCGAGGGGCCGAGGAAAGGAAGGCAAGGGTGGATCTGAGCTTTGGCAGGCTGCTCTGGAGTCTTCTGCGGAGCACGCGCTGCCGTCCCTTTGTTGGAGCGAGGCAGCGGGGCTCTCCCTCCTCGCCACATCTTCCAGGAGGGGCAAACTAGGGCATCCAAATGACGGGGCGCTTGTCTCTCCCAAACGCTCGTTCTTAAATCCTTTCTAGTTACCCATTCAACGTTATGAAGCACCAGAAACCGTTTCTGATACAGCAATGAGGAGCTGGAATACTACAATCTTAAGGCTATTTGGCTACTTCCTCCCGAAAGATAAGTTACGGATGATTTCGTCTATGAGCCACAGGTGAGGAAACTGAAGTTCAAACCTCCGAGAATTAATGTCAATATCAGTTTACGGCAATGTAACCGGCAGCAAGTAACGAGCTGTTAATATGCATATAAGAATACTAGGGGAAAAAATGAATAAATCCACATCCCACCTTCTGCTCTAATTACCTCTGCCAGCTGGTGAAAACTTAAGCAATTGAGCTCTCTGAGCCTCAGGGAGGAGAGCTACCGAGAAACAGATTACCCAATAAACGGTATCCTGAGTCTGAAGCGCCCACATGGCCTTTAGAGAATGGACTGGATTATGCTAAACACCGGCCAGAGGGACTGTGCCCTGCACTCAACAACTACTGTGATACAGGGCTGTTAAGTGTTCTTCACTGCCAGGGTCCAGACAGACCTAGGTATACACTCTAGCGCTGCTCTTAGTTAACGGAGTCAACTTGGTGTTCAACGTCCCAACGTCAGTTTCCTCCTTTATGAGAGTTTCTCCAAGGTACGACGGAAAGTAGACGGGATTATCATATGTAACTCCAATGTCTGATCCAACAAAAGCTCCTTGTTTTCATTCCCTATTCTCCTAAACCATTTACCCTTTTTTTTCCCCCTGGAATTATGTGTTATGTGGCTACATCAGGAGGCTATCTACCAAGTGTATTTCCTCACTGCATCTACACTGGTTACCACTGTATCCATCACAGAGCTAGAACACAGTAAATGTTTCCAACACTTTCCAAACTCAATTACTTGTCAACAATTCATTATCAATAATTATAAAACTATCCTGCCCGGCTTCCCTGGTGGCGCAGTGGTTGAGAATCTGCCTGCCAATGCAGGGGACAGGGGTTCGAGCCCTGGTCTGGGAGGATCCCACATGCCGCGGAGCAACTGGGCCCGTGAGCCACAATTACTGAGCCTGAGCGTCTGGAGCCTGTGCTCCGCAACAAGAGAGGCCGCGATGGTGAGAGGCCCGCGCACCGCGATGAAGAGTGGTCCCCACTTGCCGCAACTAGAGAAAGCCCTCGCACAGAAACGAAGACTCAACACAGTCATAAATAAATAAATAAATAAATAAATAAATAAATAAATAAAAAAGAACGTGAATTTCTTTTTTTTTTTTTTCCACACACACACACTGTATTTTATTTTTACAAGAGATAGATAGACTGACACCAAGCATTGTACATGGATGACCACAACAAAAGCAACAATGATTGCAATTACCAAACATGAAACACACTTATACTATGTCATAATATTGACATTCAGTCCAGTAATCCTCCACTGTAACAGCTCCTTTACTTTGCAGTGAAAATTGATTTGTATATTCTTTTCCTCTGAGTCCTTGTGGGATTTTTTTTTTTTAATTCAGACAGAAAGTCACAAAAATTATACTCATCCTCATCAGTTCACTCAGTCCCATGTAATTAATTTCTTTTTTTTCGTCTTGATCTTTTGTTAGCAGTTTTATGAGTTCATCAGTTTTTCATTAGAGTTCTGAAAATGCTTATTCATTCAGTTCAGCAGTACAGTCAGTTACCAGAAACCTGTACTTGTCAGAGTCTTTTCCATGAATTTCTTGAAGATGAAACTCTTTTATAGGAACATATTTGCAAAATCATCAGAGTACACCCAGAACTGTCTGTAAATGACAAAAGACTTAAAAATGACCATGGTTAAAGATTTGATGAAAGTTCATAATAATGCAGTTGACAAGAAAATTAGTTATTTCTGAGATATACATTTTAAAGTAATAACTAGGATTATTACTTATAACATTATACCAGAACATATAAGATTTTTAGACGTTTCCTGTAATGTCTGAAACATTTATATTAACATATTTCCATACATATTTCCATACAAATACAAATATAAGATTTTTAGAAATTTCATGTAATGTCTGAAACATTTATATTAACATATTTCCATACATATTTCCATACAAATACAAGATTTTTAGAAATTTCATGTAATGTCTGAAACATTTATATTAACATATTTCCATACATATTTCCATACAAATACAAATATAAGATTTTTAGAAATTTCATGTAATGTCTGAAACATTTATATTAACATATTTCCATACAAATAACCCAATGAAAGTTTAGTATTAGTTGTTTTGTTTGTTTTTTTATACTGCAGGTTCTTATTAGGCATCAGTTTTATACACATCAGTGTATACATGTCAATCCCAATCGCCCAATTCAGCACATCACCATCCCCACCTCATCGCAGTTTTCCCCCCTTGGTGTCCATATGTCCATTCTCTACATCTGTGTCTCAACTTCTGCCCTGCAAACTGGCTCATCTGTACCATTTTTCTACGTTCCACATACATGCATTAACATACGATATTTGTTTTTCTCTTTCTGACTTACTTCACTCTGTATGACAGTCTCTAGATCCATCCACTTCTCAACAAATGACTCAATTTCGTTCCTTTTTATGGCTGAATAATATTCCATCGTATATATGTACCACAACTTCTTTATCCATTCGTCTGTTGATGGGCATTTAGGTTGCTTCCATGACCTGGCTATTGTAAATAGTGCTGCAATGAACATTCGGGTGCACGTGTCTTTTTGAATTACGGTTTTCTCTGGGTATATGCCCAGTAGTGGGATTGCTGGGTCATATGGTAATTCTATTTTTAGTTTTTTAAGGAACCTCCATATTGTTCTCCATAGTGGCTGTATCAATTTACATTCCCACCAACAGTGCAAGAGGGTTCCCTTTTCTCCACACCCTCTCCAGCATTTGTTTGTAGATTTTCTGATGATGCCCATTCTAACAGGAGTGAGGTGATACCTCATTGTAGTTTTGATTTGCATTTCTCTAATAATTAGTGATGTTGAGCATCTTTTCATGTGCTTCGTGGCCGTCTGTATGTCTTCTTTGGAGAAAAAAAAAAAACTATCCTGCCTTATTACTTTCTTACTCCATCCATGAAAAATAAAACCTAAAAAAAATTCTTAGGAAAAAAATAGCAAAATATGGAATATCTGACTTTTCCATGTAACTCATCTATATTTTTAAAATTACAGAGGTAAATGTTAGATTCATATTTTAGTTTGACTTCAATATGGACCATACAGTGAAAATTACGTAGGTGTGTAAAAAAATTTTTTTTAAATTTAAAAATGCTGGTCCAGTTCTAAGTGTGATTAAATTATTTCTTAATTTTAAAGAGTGTAGTCTTAATTACGATTAAATAATATGCATGATTTATTCTGGTGAGGACTGGCCATTGACTTTCTTATCTAACAAAATGGTTATCATTGCTATGCAGAACTGGATTGCAAGGGGAAAAAATGAGAGGGCTTGAATTCTTCAAACTCCAATCTAATAGCCAAGCCCTTAAAAAATATATGTATAAATCCCACTACTGGGCATATACCCTGAGAAAACCATAATTCAAAGGAGTCATGTACCACAATGTTCACTGCAGCTCTATTTACAATAGCCAGAACATGGAAGCAACCTAAGTGTCCGTCGACAGATGACTGGATAAAGAAGATGTGGCACATATATACAATGGAATATTACTCAGCCATAAAAAGAAATGAAACTGAGTTATTTGTAGTGAGGTGGATGGACCTAGAGTCTGTCCTACAGAGTGAAGTAAGTCAGAAAGAGAAAAACAAATACCGTATGCTAACACATATATATGGAATCTAAAAAAAAAATTAAAATGGTTCTGAAGAACCTAGGGGCAGGACAGGAATAAAGACGCAGACGTAGAGGACACGGGGAGAGGGAAGGTTAAGCTGGGACGAAGTGAGAGAGTGGCATGGACATATATACACTACCAAATGTAAAATAGATAGCTAGTGGGAAGCAGCCACATAGCACAGGGAGATCAGCTTGGTGCTTTGTGACCACCTAGAGGGGTGGGATAGGGAGGGTGGGAGGCAGACGCAAGAGGGAGGAGATATGGGGATATATGTATATGTATAGCTGATTCACTTTGTTATAATATATATATCCACCCTTGGAAAATAATTCATAAGTAACAGGTGTGGTCTCCAACCTCTGGAAGACCCTAAAATAATTACAGATGCATCCTGGGATTTCCTAGAATTTTGTGCTGGAATGGCTCCCAAAACTAGTCATCATTTTCATCCAAAAAAAAAGCAGTGAGCAGCTGGGAGTTCTTGGTACTGTGCTAAATAAATCTAGAGAGGATTAACTAGACCAAACATGATCTATGTTGTTTCAATAATCATAATCAAAGAGCAACTTTGATACAGATGCACACGAAGTCTTCCATCCCTTTGCTCACTCATTAGCACATATTTACTAAACTACACACTATGTGTGTCAAAGTGCTACATTATGAGTATCCGATGTTGATCAAAATGAAGCTTCCGCTAAGGTTTTTTTCCTGTGAAATCACTTTTTTCACATCATTTACACCGAAGGAAAGCATCATGTCTTAAATTTGAGATTAGGTGGAACAACAATGAAAAAGAATCATAATCTAATTGTTGACAGCTATCATTTTTAAGCTATGACTGGTTTGGTCATGAAAACAAAAGGCACTCTGTTCCTAGTATGAAAGAAGTTAGAGCTTCCGCAACTGTTGGAAGGGCTGTGGGAGAGCAAGTCAGAGAGCACCACTGAGGATCTCAGAGTCCAGCCCCATCAGGGCAGTACTTCTCAAGAGCTTTCCTGAAACCACCGGAGTCACAGGGTCCCTGGCAGTCTCCCAACTATTCAGGGCTAGAGCCAGGTTTCGTGAGACTTAAAGTTTACACGATTTAGAGAGCTGACTTTGAGAATAAATAAAAGTGTGAAAACAAAATTGCTAGCCACTTCCAGACTCTTAGAAAGAGCCCATGCAAGAAAGGAGCCCCAAAGTTTAAACTTCATTAGCTTCACCTTGAGTCCACCCGCACCAGCTATCCAAGTCGGCAATGAAGATGCTGGAGTTCCTCAATAAGTTTAGTCTGGAAGCAGCTTTGAACTCCATCTGCCCATGCATCTTCCTGTAACTGACTGGAAAAAAAATTCTGTCCTCTTCTGCCTTCTAAATCTTGAACTGTTGACTCCCATTGAGTTTCCAACCTGGAACCATACAGGAAAGGAGATTCTGGGAAATGTAGTGCCTGCCTTTGAGGGGGCTTAAGGATGATGCTGAGTTGACAAGAGACCACCCAGCATATCACCCTAAGGAAGACAGTGCAATTAATTGACTAAAGAGATTAAGGAGAGTTTAAACCATTCAAGAGACTAAAGCTTAAGTATGGAAGCATTGCTATATGAGCATATCTAAAACTGGAAAACAGCGAAATATTAATCTACACCTGGTTGATTCTAAAACAACACAGAATTTGGAATAAAAAAAGTAGAGGAATAAGAGATCAAAGGTTTGTCATGGTCTCGAGCAATGTTCATGGGAGAAGGTACCCTGACAAGTCTCTGTCATTCACTAATAATGCATTCAATGCATTTATTGATTAGTCACATTAGGTGCCAAGGATATACAAATCAAGACCAGACTGGCCCTGTATTCAAGGAGCTTATGGTCTAGACAAGCACTGTCCAAATGAAATATAACTTGAGCCCCAAATATGATCCACATGTGTAATTTTAAAATTTCTGGCAGCCACAACACATAAAAATAAACAGATGAAATTAATTTTAATACATTTTACTTAACCCAATATATCCAAAATACATATTATCATTTCAACATTTAATCAATATAAAAATTATTAACAATATATTTCATTCATTTTTTTTCTTTTGGTACCACCTTTAAACTCTGGTGTGTATTTTAAACTTATAGCATGTCTCAATTTGGACTTGCCATATGCTCAATGTGGCTAGTGGCTACCGTATTGCCACTAGAAGAGTTATACAAGTCTTCTAGACAACTAGAAGTTTTAGCATGAATAATTCTCCAGAAGCCCATCATGGAAAACGTCCTGGCCCTTCAATCTGGACCATGCATCAGTCTGTGGTAATCCATCAGGGTAATGCTACCTATAACACACTTGAGCTTCCTCATGATGTATAATACCCAAAGAATTTACACGAACTATAATTCATATCTTCCCAATTAGGAGCCCTGGATAGGAAAACAAGCAGCTGTGTGCAATTTTATTTTATAGCATTTTGGAGCTAACTCTCTGAAACAATGAATAAAATATATTCTCCTCTTCCTGAAAAAGCTTCCTTCTGTCTCTTTCTGCAGGTTACTTCTCTCTCTTTTTTTTTTTTTCCTGTTTTAATCTGCTTTCTCTATTTGTTTTCATCTTCTTCATTACTTCCCTATATGTCCTCACTTGTTTAGGAATTAAATCTCAAGGGATATCTAATCTAAATTCTTGTCTATAAAATCTAATGTCTTATGTTTCTTGGTGGATATGATAATTCTGGGAAATAAGTCTTCAACCAGCAAAGGGAAAAAGGAAAAGCTGCCAAAAGATCTCTTTTTCAATTTTTGCTCTTCAAAATTCTTTCTCCTCTCCTCTTTAATCTGAAATCTTCCTCTTAGTCAGACTTCCATTTTACCTCTATTAGCATCCCTAACTGCTCACTATAATGATCCATTTAGTACTCATTTTTTGGAGACATCTGTTTAGTTTGATTTTGATACTCCCCCCAACATGGGAACTTTAGGGTAGAAATTGAGAATGAGAAAATTTGGAAGGGTAAGGAAGAAACTAGCTCCTAATAAGACTGCAAGAGAGAAGGCTAAGTCAAGTCCCATCAGAGTTTTGACTTCTGTATGACAAGGGCATAATATTGAAGGGGAAAAAAAATGTGTATATATATATATATATATATATATATATATATATATATATATATATATACATGCAAAAAAAGTACCATAAACTAGCAATATTTGCTAGTGTAGTTCTGAGTATGTACCTATTTTGATATTACGAACTAAATATAAACAAGGAGAGTAATATCTACCTCTTCCAAGTACTTAGATCTCTAGAAATCTTACTGCACTCTGAGCAAATTTTTCTAGTCCTCTTTCTTTTATTCTGCCTTTGCTGAATCCCTTGCATCCATCACTATTGGCCTTGATCTTCTAATACATATAGGATGCTGGAGAGCAGAGTGTGAGCAAAAAGAAGTATAATAGTAGGACACCTGTGTCCTTACTAAGTTGTATTGTACTGCAATTTGTAATTACAGATAAGCTTGTTGCAAATTTCCAGAAACACATCCACCTAGTACTGTTTTGGATTAAGCCATGAAATACATTTTCAAAAATAGTTTTAGTAAAATAATCTTTCCTTTATTTGTATTCTTGCTTAGGCAATTTAGAGTAATTTTCAACATCATGACTCTCAAGCCAGTTTTTTCTTCTCTTTGGCTTATTATGCCATTTCAGGTGAAAAGGAGTAATAAATAAAATGGTTTCATTGATAAAGATGGAGCAATTTTAGAGCTTTTAAAGATGAAAGCAGAACTTTTAGAGTTTAAGCTATACCACAGTAGGAGTCCCTACAGCGAGAACTTACATGGATGGAAAATGAAAAAATCTAGGAGTTGTAAAATATCAACAGGGAAATTTAAATTTGCATAGGCTAATTTTTAAAAACAAGATTGCAAGAATCAAGTGGAGTGGTTTTGTTTGTTTTTTGAGAAGGTTACTTTATTTTGGTGGTGGTTAGGTGTGATGATTTTTTTGTGTGTATGTGTTACTATTATTATTATTTTGCCACTGTAAAAAAAAACCAACTAAGCTAAAATCCTGTTTTCAGGATGATGGACCATATAAAGAAGTATTTTACAGTAAAGACATATATTACACTGTTTCACTGTGGCTACTCCTATTCTCCTGTATCTCAATTTCATGAGTTTCTATACAGATTCAAGGTCCATAATCTATAACTATAACAAAATGAAATATTGTCCTAAAGCTAAAGTATGGAGCCTGACATTTAAAAAGACCTGAAAGGTGTGTCAGGGTCTAAGAAAATAGAAGAATGCCATTTTCTTTGAATTTCACTAATGTATAATAATGCTAGCCAGCTATTTCTTTATCTTTAACAAGAGTAAACTAAAAGAACCCACATTAAGTTGTACCAAGAAGGATGTCAGTTTAATAACATCTGACAGTGAGGTGGTGAGAAATTCAGTCATGTGAAAAATGACTTTGAGGCAGCCCTGACTGGAAAGGTTCTAAAGTCAATCTTTGCGGGCAGGAGGTTGTTTGGTGTCTGGATGTAGTCTTGACTTACTGTGAAAAGCCCAGAGGGATGGCTTTTTATTTTTTTAATAATTTTTATTGGAGTATAGTTGATTTACAATGTTGTGTTAGTTTCAGGTGCGGAGAAAAGTGAATCAGTTATACATGTACATATATCCACTCTTTTTTAGATTCTTTTCCCATTATAGGTCGTTATAGAGTATTGAGTTCCCTGTGCTATACAGTAGGTCCTTATTAGTTATCTATATATAGTAGTGTGTATATGTCAATCCCAATCTTCCAATTTATCCCTCCCCCCCTTCCCACCTGGTAACCATAAATTTGTTTTCTATATCTGTGACTCCATTCCTGTTTTGTAAATAAGTTCATTTGTACCATTTTTTTTAGATTCCACATATAAACGACATCATATGATATTCGTCTTTCTCTGTCTGACTTACTTCACTCAGTATGACAATCTCTGGGTCCATCCATGTTGCTGCAAATGGCACTATTTCGTTCTTTTTTATGGCTGAGTAATATTCCATGGTATATATGCACAACATCTTCTTTATCCACTCCTCTGTCGATGGACATTTAGGTTGCTTCCAAGCCTTGGCTATTGTAAATAGTGCTGCAATGAACATTGGGGTGCATGTATCTTTTCAAATTATGGTTTTCTGCAGATATATGCCCAGAGTGGGATTGCTGGATCATATGGTAGTTCTAAATTTAGTTTTTTAAGGAACTTCCATACTATTCTCCATAATGGTTGTACAATTTTACATTCCCACCAACAGTGTAGGACAATTCCCTTTTCTCCACACCAGAGAGATGGTCTTAATTGGTATTTTAGTACCTGGATTTGACAGGAGCAGGAGTCTGCTCTGGAGGGTGATACTCACTTCAGTTCATCACTCAACTCTTCTTTATAGCTTAGGAAGATTTACTATGGCTGTTCAACAGGTATAACTGGGCACACTTTAGCCTTAGTTTCTGATCTCAATGTATTCTGGTCCCTCAAGACTAGTTGATACTTTCTTGACCTCCTTTATGGCTGAAACTCTTAATCAAGCTGTACATACCTACAGAAATAGGCCATAGTGGTGTTTGAAATAGAAGTCTGTCAAGAAAGTGCTGGATTGGGATTACTGATGCCTTTTCCTCCAGATGGGGACCAAACTCATATTGAGAGCAAGTTCTGTAATCAGAGGATTCCCTTATTCCTCAAATAAAAACAGGAAAAAAGAGACAAAAATATCTCCTAGGTAAAGACTTCTTATTCTCTTCACTTGACCCTTTCCAGTTGCCATTGTTACAATTTCATTGTCCTTAACTCTAGTCCAGTTCACATTTGAATCCATCAGATTCTGAGATCTTTCTCTCATTTGCTGTTTTCTATAGTACTGAGGGCGGCACAGCTACCTGAATACTAATAGAGGCATCATTTATCTGGTATCTCGCATGGTCTAGGTACTAAACAGGGGCCTCACAGTTATTATTTCTAACCCTTACCCCAGCTCTGCAAGATTAGTATCATGACCCTAATTTTACAGATGAAGAAACCAAAACTTAGAGTGGTTGTGTGACTTGTCTAAGGTCATAGAGCCGGTAGATCACAGAACAGAGATTCAAACTCAGGTCTTTCAAGGTCCAAAGTCAGGACCATCTCCTCAACTCTACCCTGATGCTTCCTCCCACCCTTATCCATACACAGTACGTGAGGCTACCAGCTCTATAAAGTTATCTACCGTTCATTCAGAGAGTTAAGTTTGCTTGAAAATTATAGAGGGAGTCATCACTATTTGCTTACCTTTATCCTCCCAAGTCCCTCCATTTCTATCAAACTCAAAGGCTTAGACGCATGGAAGCAAAGTGAGGAAGAGGAAAGGAGAGATACGAGTAAAATAAATGGTGAGGCTATGGCTGTTTTCTGTCTCTTTATACACTAGTTTTCTTTTTTTCAGTATATTTTTTCTTGTTTCTGTCTTACATGCTAGAATTAATCTCAACTTCCCCTTTTCTATAGTACCCCAACATCGTTTAAATTTCCAGTTTGATTTATGCAAATTAAGTTGCATTTATTTACGTCGCAATAAAAGAATTAGGAAGAATTCTGAACAACTGGGTTTGTTTCTGGGATTTTCTTTTGCCTTATTCCAAAAAGAAAGCCAAGATTTTGGCTGTTAGGTCTATAGGACCGAAGGCAGAAGCTGACCCAAGACCTCTCTTTCTATCATGAATATCCAAACTGACTAAAGATAATGTTCTAGAGTGTTCTGAATGGTAAGGGCAGAAGAGCTAGTGTCTTTGTCAGGAGATATGCAAAAGCAGAAGCCAAGACAAGAAGATTCTGAAGCCTGGGAGAGGGACGTTAGGTTACTGTGGGTGACTGGGACCGTGACCTGCTCCCTCTGGTGCCCCTGTAGGGACTTCATCATGTGGGGATGTCTGCATGGTGGGCACATTGGGGTTGCATCATGTTCCCTGGCATCTTCGACTCTGCTAAAGATTCCCATGGACACTGTGGCATAGAGCCAAGGGACCACCAGACTTGGATGTTCTCACAAGCTTGGACAATGCCCATCTCAGCAGCAAGCATGAATACACTTTGCTCTATGTAATATATACATAGGCTGAATATTTTTGTTTGTCTCTTACAGCTAGTCTCCACCTTTCTCTTCCCTGCTCTGTGCCTAGGGGGGTTAACTTTCTGGATGGTTTCTACAGACTTCTTTGACCTCTGGATTCCAATTGTGTCCAGCCATTGAGAGGCACTGGCAGGAGATCAGAGAAAGGGAGGAGAATAAATTGGGACATTTATTTCCAAAGATCTTTCCCTATGGGTTGACTGGGTCCCTTTACTGAAGACAGCAGATCTTTTCTCGCTGTATCTGGAGGTTGTGGGCAGGTCCCTCAGATACATGAGCTCTGCAACTTTTGCATTATGAGCTCTCAGACTTAGAGTATTTCTTTTACCGGACTGGGTCCAGAGTTGGACTGCATCCCTCCTAAATCAGACTGGGTCTGGGGTCGAACTGGATCTAGTTTAAACCAGACTGGGTCCAGTTTTAGGTCTCAGGTTAATAAGAAAAATTTAAACGGGAAAAAAGGAGAAAAAGCGTTCCTTCAAGTCCAGAGAATCTGGGACTCCTCCATCTGGGACTCTGGCTAACTATATGTATGAAAATTATGGGCCCAGAAGTTGCGTTTCTTTGAACAAGTAGGTTAATCTTATGAAACATAATCTTGAATTACAGTGGCCAGAGTGGAAAACTTTTAACCTAGATAAGCTTACCCATTTATGAGGTGCCCTAGAGGAAAAGGAGTCTTGGCCAAGAACTCAAAAGGGCAGAGGGAAAATTATTTTTCTTCCCCTACAGTTTCTGATCATCCAGATGGGACCTGCTGGGACACCCTTCTCACTCTGGAGCCTGCAGATGGGATCCTGGGAAAACTGGTGGAAGCTGACAAAGGGCAAGAATTCTTACCAAAGTCAGCTTTCTGGATCTCTGTCTGTAGTGCTTGGTTGAGAAAGAGACGTAAAATCTCATATTGTTCCTTCCTTTCCAAATTCAGACTCTTGTGAATTTAGTTTTGGAGTACCTATTGATTATCAATTCTTTCCCTCCCAGGGACCGCCATTGCTTTCATTTGTCTTGTTTTGTGTCCTGGCTTTCCTCCCTTTAGGGCATGCAGGTGGTCGGTTCTTGTGTGTGCAGGCAGCTCAACCATCAGGTTTGGGATCCCAATATGGCTGGATAGGAATGTGGGTTGCACTCCATTTGCAGTAGCATCCTACTGACTGTTGCCAGGTCTCATGAGAATTGTCTAAACCTTTCTTCCTTTTGGTTATCTTTGGGAGTGGTTCTGGATCTTGGGAGGGATATCTTTCAAACCCTCTTTGGGGACACATCTTGTGTCCATGGTTAAGCCATAAAAGGCTTATTGGTTTTGGTTCTGAGTCACTTTATAGGTATGCCTTTGGTTTAAAAGGAAAAAGGAAAAAAAATTTTAAGGTGTTCAATACAGCCAGAAATATTTACTGTTTGTCCTGGTTAAACCAGATAATAAGATATTTGAAAGCATTTTAAATTTTTTATATTTTCTACAGTACTGTACTGTATTTATTGATACCATAAGTTTACATCATCTGTTTACAAGATGAATCATCTGTCAGCACCTATATCAGTATTGTCTTATCTGACACAAAACATGGTAGATGTTATATGTATTATTAACACTGAACATCAAAAAATGAAAAGGTAATGTGAAAAATAAATTGACAGACTTTTTAAAATGAGCTCTATGATCAGATGATGGAAGCTGATATTCAGAGCTTGATAGAAACTTTTCTTAAGGCCTTCTTTTCTAAGCTAAAATGGAACAATGTACTCAGAAGGAAAGAAAACATCCTGAAGCTATTGTGGAAGGATTTAGTAAAACAGTCCAAAGACACACAGCTCCACATCTAGAACACAGGATTCTTCTGATTTCCATCTTTATTGGAAATCTTCTCCCTAATATAAAGCAACAAGTTAAAAGGCTGCATCAGCCCCTTGATATCTTTCAGGTTGCAACTCAATTCTTTGAGGAATTAGAAACAACTGTATTTTGTTTTACAATAATAGAAATGCAGCACTAGAAGCAATTCAAAGTCCACCAATCCTTTTTAACAATCCTCAGACCTTTCACATTCATCTCAAAAGGCTTACAGACATTGTAAAAGATCAGGACATTGGAAACAAAACTCCTTCTTGGAGAAAAACTTAACATCTATTCTCTGTGCCTTTGAGGTATAAATTTTTGACCCTCTCTTCTCTAGGAACCCAGGGCCATCTTTCTGAAATACAAACTTCAGGGAGATAATCCTTTCCAGAGGAAAAATAAAAGTACCTATCTCATGGCTGAAATTTTTTAATTTTAATTTTAATTTTTTTGAATTTTATTTATTTTTTTATACAGCAGGTTCTTATTATTTATTTATTTTATACATATTAGTGTATACATGTCAATCCCAATCTCCCAATTCATCCCACCACCACCACCTCCACCGCCACTTTCCCCCCTTGGTGTCCATACATTTGTTCTCTACGTCTGTATCTCTATTTCTGCCCTGCAAACCAGTGCATCTGTACAACTTTTCTAGATTCCACATATATGCATTAATATACAATATCTGTTTTTCTCTTTCTGACTTACTTCACTCTGTATGACAGTCTCTAGATCCATCCACGTCTCTACAAATGACCCAATTTTGTTCCTTTTTATGGCTGAGTAATATTCCATTGTATATATGTACCACAACTTCTTTATCCATTCGTCTGTCGATTGGCATTTAGGGTGCTTCCATGTCCTGGCTATTGTAAATAGTGCTGCAATGAACATTGGGCTGCATGTGTATTTTTGAATTATGGTTTTCTCTGGGTATATGCCCAGTAGTACGATTGCTGGGTCATACAGTAATTCTATTTTTTGTTTTTTAAGGAACCTACTACTGTTCTCCATAGTGGCTATATCAATTTACATTCCCACCAACAGTGCAAGAGGGTTCCCTTTTCTCCACACCCTCTCCAGCATTTGTTGTTTGTAGATTTTCTGGTGATGCCCATTCTACCTGGTGTGAGGTGATACCTCATTGTAGTTTTGATTTACATTTCTCTAATAATTAGTGATGTTGAGCAGCTTTTCATGTGCCTCTTGGCCATCTGTATGTCTTCTTTGGAGAAATGTCTATTTAGGTCTTCTGTCCATTTTTTGATTGGGTTGTTTGTTTTTTAATATTGAGCAGCATGAGCTGTTTATATATTTTGGAGATTAATCCTTTGTCCGTTGATTCGTTTGCAAGTATTTTCTCCCATTCTGAGGGTTGTCTTTTCGTCTTGTTTGTAGTCTGCTTTGCAAAAGCTTTGAAGTTTCATTAGATCCCATTTGTTTATTTTTGTTTTTATTTCCATTTCTCTGGGAGGTGGGTCAAAAAGGATCTTGCTGTGATTTATGTCAAAGAGTGTTCCTCCTATGTTTTCCTCTAAGAGTTTTATAGTGTCTGGTCTTACATTTAGGTCTCTAATCCATTTTGAGTTTATTTTTGTGTATGGTGTTAGGGAGTGTTCTAATTTCACTCTTTCACATGTAGCTGTCCAGTTTTCCCAGCACCATTTACTGAAGAGACTGTCTTTTCTCCATTGTATATCCTTGCCTCCTTTGTCATAGATTAGTTGACCATAGATGCGTGGGTTTATCTCTGGGCTTTCTATCCTGTTCCACTGATCTATATTTCTGTTTTTGTGCCAGTACCATATTGTCTTGATTACTGTAGCTTTGTAGTGTAGTCTGAAGTCAGGGAGTCGGATTACTCCAGCTCCGTTTTTTTCCCTCAAGACTGCTTTGGCTATTCACGGTCTTTTTTGTCTCCACACAAATTTTAAGATTTTTTTGTTCTAGTTCTGTAAAAAATGCCACTGGTAATTTGATAGGGATTGCATTGAATCTGTAGATTGCTTTGGATATATAGCCATTTTCACAATATTGATTCTTCCAATCCAAGAACATTGTATATCTCTACATCTGTTTGTGTCATCTTTGATTTATTTCATCAGTGTCTTATAGTTTTCTGAGTACAGGTCTCTTACTTCCTTAGGTAGGTTTATTCCTAGGTATTTTATTCTTTTTGTTGCAATGGTGAATGGGAATGTTTCCTTAATTTCTCTGTCTGATCTTTTGTTGTTAGTGTATAGGAATGCAAGAGATTTCATTTTTTTTCCCACACACACACACTGTATTTTATTTTTACGAGAGATAAATAAACTGACACCAAACATTGTAAATGGATGACAACAGAAGCAACGATTGTAATTACCAAACATGAAAGAATGCAAGAGATTTCTGTGCATTAATTTTGTACCCTGCAACTTTATCAAATTCATTGATTAGCTCTAGTAGTTTTCTGGTGGCATCTTTAGGATTTCTATACATAGTATCATGTCATCTGCAAACAGTGACAGTTTTACTTCTTCTTTTCCAATTTGTATTCATTTTATTTCTTTTTCTTCTCTGATTGCCGTGGCTAGGACTTTCAAAACTATGTTGAATAATAGTGGTGAGAGTGGACATCCTTTTCTTGTTCCTGATCTTAGAGGAAATGCTTCCAGTTTTTCACCATTGAGAATGACGTTTGCTGTGGGTTTGTCATATATGGCCTTTATTATGTTGAGGTAGCGTCCCTCTATGCCCACTTTCTGGAAAGTTTTTATCATAAATGGGTGTTGAATTTTGTCAAAAGCTTTTTCTGCATCTATTGAGATAATCACATGGTTTTTCATCTTCAGTTTGTTAATATGGTGTATCATGTTGATTGATTTGCATATATTGAAGAATCCTTGCATCCCTGGGATAAGTCTCACTTGATCATGGTGTATGATCCTTTTAATGTGTTATTGGATTCTGTTTGCTAGTATTTTGTTGAGGATTTTTGCATCTATATTCATCAGTGATATTGGTCTGTAATTTTCTCTTTTTTTTTTGTAGTATCTCAATCTGGTTTTGGTATCAGGTGGCTTCATAGAATGAGTTTGGGAGTGTTCCTTCCTCTGCAATTTTTTGGAAGAGTTTGAGAAGGATGGGTGTTAGCTCTTCTCTAAATGTTTGATGAATTCACCTGTGAAGCTATCTGGTCCTGGACTTCTGTTTGTTGGAAGATTTTTAATCACAGTTTCAATTTCATTACTTGTGATTGGTCTGTTCATGTTTTCTATTTCTTCATTCAGTCTTGGAAGGTTATACCTTTCTAAGAGTTTGTCCATTTCTTCCAGGTTGTCCATTTTATTGGCATAGAGTTGCTTGTAGTAGTCTCTTAGGACGCTTTGTATTTCTGCAATGTCCATTGTAACATCTCCTTTTTCAATTCTAATTTTATTGATTTGAGTCCTCTCCCTCTTTTTCTTGATGAGTCTGGCTAAAGGTTTATCAATTTTGTTTATCTTCTCAAATAACCAGCTTTTAGTTTTATTGATCTTTGCTATTGTTTTGTTTCTATTTCATTTATTTCTGCTCTGATCTTTATGATTTCTTTCCTTCTACTAACTTTGGGTTTTGTTTGTTCTTCTTTCTCTAGTTCCTTTAGATGTAAGGTTAGATTGTTTATTTGAGATTTTTCTTGTTTACTGAGGTAGGCTTGTATTGCTATAAACTTCCCTCTTAGAACTGCTTTTGCTGCATCCCATAGGTTTTGGATTGTCATGTTTTCATTGTCATCTGTCTCTAGGTATTTTATATATATATATATTTATTTATTTATTTATTTATTTTTGGCTGCATTGGGTCTTCACTGCTGCGCACGGGCTTTCTCTATTTGCAGTGAGCAGGGGCTACTCTTCATTGCGGTGCGCGGGTTTCTCATTGCGGTGGCTTCTACTGCCGTGGAGCATGGGCTCTAGGCACGTGGGCTTCAGTAGTTGTGGCGCATGGGCTTAGCTGCTCCACGGCATGTGGGATCTTCCCAGACCAGGGCTTGAACCCGTGTCCTCTGCATTGGCAGTCGGATTCTTAACCACTGTGCCAGCAGGGAAGTCCCTCTAGGTATTTTTTGATTTCCTCTTTGATTTCTTCAGTGATCTCTTGGTTACTTAGTAACATATTGTTTAGCATCCATGTGATTGTGTTTTTTACATTTTTTTCCCTGTAATTGATTTCTAATCTCATAGCAATGTGGTCGGAAAAGATGCTTGACATGATTTCAACTTTCTTAAACTTACCGAGGGTTGATTTGTGATCCAAGATGTGATCAATCCTGGAGAATGTTCCGTGTGCACTTGAGAAGAAAGTGTAATCTGCTGTTTTGGATGGAATGTCCTAAAAATATCAATTAAATCTATCTGGTCTATTGTGTCATTTAAAACTTGTGTTTCCTTATTAATTTTCTGTCTGGATGATCTGTCCATTCGTGTAAGTGAGGTGTTAAAGTCCCCCACTATTATGGTGTTACTGTCGATTTCCTCTTTTATAGCTGTTAGCAGTTGCCTTATGTATTAAGGTGCTCCTATGTTTGGGGCATATATATTTATAATTACTATATCTTCTTCTCAGATTGATACCTTGATTATTATGTAGTGTCCTTCCTTGTCTCTTATAACATTCTTTATTTTAAATTCTTTTATCTGATATGAGTATTGCTACTCCGGCTTTCTTTTGATTTGCATGGAGTATCTTTTTCCATCCCCTCACTTTCAGTCTGTATGTGTCCCTAGGTCTGAAGTGGGTCTCTTGTAGACAGCATATATATGGGTCTTGTTTTTATATCCATTCAGCAAGCCTGTGTCTTTTGGTTGGAGCATTTAATCCATTCACATTTACAGTAATTATTGCTATGTATGTTCCTATTAACATTTTCTTAATTGTTATGGGTTTGTTTTTTAGGTCCTTTTCTTCTCTTGTGTCTCCCACTTAGAGAAGTTCCTTTAGCATTTACTGTACAGTTGGTTTGGTGGTGCTGAATTCTCTTAGCTTTTGCTTGTCTGTAAAGCTTTTGATTTCTCCATCGAATCTGAATGAGATCCTTGCTGGGTAGAGTAATCTTGGTTGTAGGTTCTTCCCTTTCATCACTTTAAATATATCATGCCACTCCTTTCTGGCTTGTAGAGTTTCTGCTGAGAAATCAGCGGTTAACCTTATGGGAGTTTCCTTTTATGTCATTTGTCATTTTTCCCTTGTTGCTTTCAATAATTTTTCTTTGTCTTTAATTTTTGTCAATTTGATTACTATGTGTCTCAGCATGTTTCTCCATGGGTTTATCCTGCCTGGAACTCTCTGTGCTTCCTGGACTTGGGTGGCTATTTACTTAGCCATGTTAGGAAAGTTTTCGACTATAATCTCTTCAAATATTTTCTCGGGTCCTTTATCTGTCTCTTCTCCTTCTGGGACCCCTATAAGGCAAATGTTGATGTATTTAATGTTGTCCCAGAGGTCTCTTAGGCTGTCTTCATTTCTTTTCATTCTTTTTTCTTTATTCTGTTCCATGGCAGTGAATTCCACCATTATGTCTTCCAGGTCATTTATCCATTCTTCTGCCTCAGTTATTCTGCTATTGATTCCTTCTAGTGTAGTTTTCATTTCAGTTATTGTATTGTTCATCTCTGTTTGTTTGTTCTTTAATTCTTCTAGGTCTTTGTTAAACATTTCTTGCATCTTCTTGATCTTTGCCTCCATTCTTTTTCCGAGGTCCTGGATCATCTTCATTATCATTATTCTGAATTCTTTTTCTGGAAGGTTGCCTATCTCCACTTCATTTAGTTGTTTTTCTGGGGTTTTATCTTGTTCTTTCATCTGGTACAAAGTCCTCTGCCTTTTCATTTTGTCTATCTTTCTGTGAATGTGGTTTTCCTTCTACAGGCTGCAGGATTGTAGTTTTTCTTGCTTCTGCTGTCTGCCCTCTGGTGGATGAGGCTATCTAAGAGGCTTGTGCAAGCTTTCTGATGGGAGGGACTGGTGGTGGGTAGAGCTGGGTGTTGCTCTGGTGGGCAGAGCTCAGTAAAACTTTAATCTGCTTGTCTGCTGATGGGTGGGGCTGGGTAACCACCCTGTTGGTTTTTTGGTCTGAGGCGACCCAGCACTGAGCCTTTCCACCTCTTTGGTGGGGCTAATGGTGGTCTCTGGGAGGGCTCACGCCAAGGAGTACTTCCCAGAACTTCTGCTGCCACGGTCCTTGTCACCACGGTGAGCCACAGCCACCGCCCACCCCTGCAGGAGACCCTCCAACACTAGCAGGTAGGTCCTGTTCAGTCTCCTATGGGGTCACTGCTCCCTCCCCTGGGTCCTGATGCGCACACTACCTTGTGTGTGCCGTCCAAGAGTGGAGTCCCTGTTTCCCCAAGTCCCGTCGAAGTCCTGCAGTCAAATCCCACTAGCCTTCAAAGTCTGATACTCTAGGAATTCCTCCTCCCATTGCCGGACCCCCAGGTTGGGAAGCCTGATGTGGGGCTCAGAACCTTCACTCCAGTGGATGGACTTCTGTGGTATAAGTGTTCTCCAGTTTGTGAGTCACCCACCCAGCAGTTATGGGACTTGATTTTATTGTGATTGCACCTCTCCTACCATCTCATTGCGGCTTCTCCTTTGTCTTTGGATGTGGGGTATCTTTTTTTGGTGAGTTCCAGAGTCTTAATGTTGATGATTGTTCAGCAGTTGTGATTCTGGTGCTCTCACAGAAGGGAGTGAGCGCACGTCCTTCTACTCTGCCATCTTGAACCAATCCTCTCTCATGGCTGTAATTTAAAAATTAAAACTATAAGATCTCTGGGACTTCCCTGGTGGCACAGTGGTTAAGAATCCACCTGCTAGTGCAGAGGACATGGGTTTGAGCCCTGGTCCGGGAAGATCCCACATGCTGTGGAGCAACTAAGCCTGTGTGCCACAACTACTGAGCCTGCGCTCTAGAGCCTGTGAGCCACAACTACTGAGCCCATGTGCCACAACTACTGAAGCCGTGCGCCTAGAGCCCATGATCCGCAACAAGAGAAGCCACCGCAATTAGAAGCCCATGCACCACAACGAAGAGTAGCCACCGTTCGCCGCAATGATAGAAAGCCTGCGCGCAGCAACGAAGACCCAATACAGAAAAAAATAAATAATAAAATAAAATAAATTAATTTAAAAAAACTATAAGATCTCTGTATCTGTCTGTATGTTTATGTATATTTATATACATATGGATAGATGTGTGATTTTTCTACCGTAGAGGGTATTGCCAAAATTAATTTGTGAAAGAGCTCTACTTAATTAGCTTGATGAAAAATAAGTGTTTATACAAATCAAGTATTCTCTCAGAAATATAGAAACTAACCCAAAAGTGTTTCAAGTTCAAGTGATACAGGATAATCTTCAATAAATAAAAGCTACTTGAAGTTTTGTTGGTTTAGTTAAAATGAACATGTCTTCAGAACTATTCACATTAAATATAATGCAAACATACAACTTTTATTCTACCTAGGTTTACTAAAAGTCAAATAAGCCCATGTTATCACTGTTCCAGAATCTGTCAGCAAGAAAAATAACTTAAGAAGATGGCTAGCTGTTTAATGTCTTGTGAAATTTTCATGAGTAATCTAAACATAATTGTTTAAAAATAGTTTCCAAAATCTTTTTGTTAGCTTGAAACCTTAAAGTTAAGTTAAATGATGGATAGTCATTGAATATCTAGATCATTTCCAAATAAAATATAACACTGAAGTGTTAATAACTGAATATAAGTTCATCTACTTTTGGATTCTTATTACAGAGGAATTAAAGATGTTTGGGTCTAATAGTAAACATGTCTTCTGCCACATTAAAAAGTTGCCTGAGAAAGAGTGTACTTCTAGAAATTACTGAGCATTTATAAATTTGCCGGTGCACAGAATGCTGGTGTAACAACCAGCCCATAATTGCTTACCTCTCAGTTTTCACTAGAAACTAAGGTTTCTAAGGGTTAAGAATTCTAATCAATACATTTAATTAAAAACTCTAGAGGTAATAAGAGTGAAAGAAAACAACTGTGTATAAAAAGTAGGTAAGGAAAGTAGAATTTTTTTTATAGATTCTTATTTTATTCAAGGAGTTATATTGCATTACTGTCATTAATTATTATTTATTTTTTTAACATCTTTATTGGAAAATAATTGCTTTACAATGGTGTGTTAGTTTCTGCTGTATAACAGCGTGAGTCAGCTATACGTATACATATATCTCATATCTCCTCCCTCTTGTGTATCCCTCCCACCCTCCCTATCCCACCCTTCTAGGTGGCCACAAAGCACTGAGCTGATCTCCCTGTGCTATGCGGCTGCTTCCCACTAGCTATCTATTTTATGTTTGGTAGTGTATATATGTCCATGCCACTCTCTCACTTCATCCCAGCTTACACTTCTCCCTCCCCGTGTCCTCAAGTCCATTCTCTATGTCTGCATCTTTATTCCTGTCCTGCCCCTAGGTTCTTCAGAACCATTTTTATTTTTTATTTTTAGATTCCATATATATGTGTTAGCATACGGTATTTGTTTTTCTCTTTCTGACTTACTTCACTCTGTAGGACAGACTCTAGGTCCATCCACCTCACTACAAATAACTCAATTTCGTTTCTTTTTATGGCTGAGTAATATTCCATTGTATATATGTGCCACATCTTCTTTATCCAGTCATCTGTCAATGGACACTTAGGTTGCTTCCATGTCCTGGCTATTGTAAATAGAGCTGCAATGAACATTGTGGTACATGACTCTTTTTGAATTATGGTTCTCTCAGGGTATATGCCCAGTAGTGGGATTGCTGAGTCGTATGGTAGTTCTAAGAATGTATTTTTAGGATAAGGAAAGGTATAAAGAACATACTTCTGTTAAGAGGAAAAGAAAGTAATTTTGTCCAGAAGTGGAATGACTGGCTGATGAAGAATGAGTAAGGACAAATATAAGACAAAACCTGAGGGGATACAAAAAAACCTTGTAGAAGGTTTGTGGAAAAGGAATCCTGGAAATGAGTTTTATGTGTGGTCAAGCTGGCTATGATCGGAATTATATTTTTAAAGAATGAGCCTTAATATCAAAAGTACACTGGTGCAGAATTAGAATATGTTTTTGCTTCTGTTAAAAAGACAGATTTATTGGACTATTAGTCTGCTCTTGATAGGAGATGGGGAAAGCTTTTTGTTTTTGTTTTTGTTTTGTTGCCTTTTGGGTAATCTGCCAGGAAAGCAAAGATTTTGTGTCTTACCAAAATAATTTCCTGTGCTTCATGTTTTATTTATTAGATCTTTGATTACCTTGGAGAACTGAGTCTTCTCAATACTAAAAGAGCTAAATTTTGTTCACAACAATGTAACCTTCCGTATTTGCTTTTAATATCTTCTATTGTCACTCCTGCTAAATAAGCATTATTTCATAATGACTTGTGATCCTATTTAGTCAAATGTTCAAACCTTTTGACATTTTTTACAACTTCCCAGATCAAATCTAAATGGAGTCTTTTTGATCTCAAACTAACTTTTAGATTTCCCAGAGGGCCCCTGGAAATTCCCAAAAGATTTGTCTCTCACCTTATAAAGGAGATGTTAAACTAATTAAGTTTATTTGGCATGTTAAATTACATGGGAAACATTGTCAAATAAGAAGTGATAATAAACCTTCTTAGGTTATATATATATGGATATAAGTTTTCTGATATAGGTATTCCAGAAATTGAAGTTCAGAGAAATTTATCAATATCCTCATTATCCAATTATTGTCTTAAATTGTTGTATGCCACAAAAATAACTGAATTTCTTATCAAATGAACTCTTATGAGATCTTGAACCACAGCCATTTAAAAAGTCTTTTGGTGACTTCCCTGGTGGCACAGTGGTTAAGAATCCACCTGCCAATGCAGGGGACATGGGTTCGAGCACTGGTCCGGGAAGATCCCATGTGCTGTGGAGCAACTAAGCCCATGCGCCACAACTACTGAGCCTGTGCTCTAGAGCCCGTGAGCCACAGCTACTGAGCCTGCGTGCCACAACTACTGAAGCCCGAGCTCCTAGAGCCTGTGCTCTGCAACAAGAGAAGCCACCGTAATGAGAAGCCACCGTAATGAGAAGCCCATGCACCACAACAAAGAGTAGCCCCTGCTTGTCGCAACTAGAGAAAGCCCGTGCACAGCAATGAAGACCCAACACAGCCAAAAATAAATAAATAAATAAACTAATTAAAAGAAAAAAAAAAGGAGGCTAAAGAGACATGAAATACAGCACTAGACTGGTTATGTGTGCTAGAGGGGGCAAAAAATGCTGTAAAACACACTGTTGGTTTAATTCACGACATTGGAATTCGGACAGTAGATTAGATAAGTACTGTGTCAGTGTTAGATGTCCTGAAGTTGATAATTGAGTTGTCGTTATGTAAGAGACTGTTGTGATTCTTAGGAAAGACACACTGAAAAGTTTAGGGGTAAAAGGCCATGATGGGTGTAACTTACCCTCAAACGGTTCAGGCAAAAAGAGAGAGAGTGACAAAGCAAATGGGGTAAAATGTTATTAAGCAAACCTGAGTAAAGGTATGTGGATTTTTTTGCATTATTCTTGTAGTTGCAGCCTTTCTGAATGTTTGAAATTATCTACTTAAAAAAAGTTAAAATAATTTTTAAGACATGCTTTTTATCCTTTCTGGCTTTTTATATACATTTACAATGTTTGTATATGTATATGTATACCATACACTCAGATACACTTTTCTGTCATTACAAATCAAATACAGGTTTTAAAATTTATTCAACTATCAACTGCTATGGAAGAAAATCACAGAGATAGGCACCGCTGAAGAGGACTTGGAGCAGAAGGAGAAGGCCTAGAAGCAGACCCTGTGGCATCTTTGTAACTGATTATGATTATTATGGTCATGGGGCAGGGCGGGGAAGGGATCAAAATGACATTGATGAAGAGAAGAGCCTGATGTGAATATCTTACCACACCTAAGCACCCAAATTAAAATCTACAACACACTATAGACAATATACATGGGCCATTATACATTTGACATATTGTGTCACTTATCCATCTTACTATGTGTCAGAGTTGTAATCTGTGTAACAACTCACATATTGTGGAGATTTAATAAAAGTCCAAGCAATTCCAAGATCACTAAGAAAATAACATTATTTTATTAACGCCTGCTGGCCGATTACAATGTTCATGACCAAAAGGCAAAAGAGATTCTAGATTCTGTTTATAAGAAAGACTTTGCATTGATTGTCAGTCCTTCAGAAAATAACCTGTAAACTGAGACCTCTTCTTTCAATCTGTAAAATCCATGACAATGCTGACCCATTTCTCAGTATTGCTCCAAAGCAGCTTGTAAACGAGTGTAAAAGACTTCAATAACTTAGGAGTACCTCATAAAACTAAGTTAATAATGACAGGGTGTCTCTGCTCCACACAGCACAGTAGTCTCTGAATGTCAAGTGTGGAGTAAAGGGGTGTTCTGAAGACCCACCTACCAGAGACAATAAAGAGCTTTATGCAATATTGTATGTGAACATTGTGACAGTAAAGATGTAAGTTACTGTTATTATTTAGGGACATAATTGCTGGAGCAACTGTACAATGTATCTAAGCAGAATCAAATGAATAATGCAACAAAAAAATCAAAACAGCTATTCAAAGGCAGGTGATCAAATAGCCCAGAAAGGTTGTTATCATTTATATCACTGACAGTACCATACAGACTAGTTTATGCCATAAAACAGACTCCTTTGTACCGCATAGTCAGAGAGGATGAGCAACTATGCTGTAGAAGTACAGGGTCAGATTTTTCCCGACTGGTAGCAGACTCTAATAGCAGATAGACTAAAGAGTTACTCAAGCAATGTAGGAAAAAGCTGGAGACTAGATTATGAAAAATAAAATTTCCTCACATCTTAGTTTTCCCTAATTAGGTCTGCCAACAAGATCTTGATGAATTAAGATATGAGAGTAGTGAACATTACTTAGAGAGAGGAAAGTTAAAGGCAAGGTATGGGAAATCAACTAAATGAGGAAATTGTTCTCGCATAAGAACATCTGGTTCATAACTGCAGCCAGGGAACTTGGGAAGAGAATGATAAGGGGGATTAGACAACTCATCTTTGTAGAAAGGCAAGCATTGGGGACTTCCCTGGTGGTCCAATGGTTAAGACTCCACGCTTCTACTGCAGGGGGCCCGGGTTTGATCCCTGGTCAGGGAAGATCCCGCATGTCACGTAGCCAAAAAATAAAATAAAATTTAAAAAGTTTAAGACATCTTTGGGAAATAAAGGTGGAGATATTAAAAAAAAAAAAAAGCTTAAAAAAAAAAAGGTAAGCATTTGGTCTCAAGCTGTTGGGGGTTTGCTTTGACTTTTTGCCTAAGTGACTTGGGATTCTGTTTTCTTGTTTGCGAAGTGGGAATGATGATGGTGATGATGATGATGACAACTCAAGGGGCTCTTATGAGGGTTAGACAAGCTAATGCACCTAGTTGAGTGCCTTGCACATAATAGGACTCTAATATATGGTGGCTATTATTTTTGAATGCCTACTATGTGCTAGACATTTTAATATATGTTACCTGATAGTGTTCTCAACATCACTTTTAATAGGTATTATGAAAACCAGTATACCAGATTGCATACTTGGTAAATGGCAGATCTAGGTCTTAAACTCTGGATAGCCTGACAACAAAATCTGTAATGATTCCATTATACCATGATCCTTCACAAACATGTGACAATCTGAACACATATTTCTTTGTCTTTCATTTTGTCTAGTACTAGCCTTGACTACAGCTTTTGAGCTTTCATTCATCTTTGAGAGCTTATGAGATGTCATTTGTGAACGTGTCTATAGATTTAACTCTCCCAACCACCGTTATCTACATCTGCAATTGGGATAAACCAGGACCCTGAGAAGTAAGCCAGTAAAATATTTTCCTGTTTTTTTTTGTTTGCTTACAGTTTTTGGTGCCTTTGGTTGTGTTTGGTATAACTCTGCATGAACCCAGAGAAATATTAGTTAGAGATGGGTCTTCTGTTCTGAGCTTAGAACAAGAGTTCTTAAAGTTCTCAAAGCTTCTTGACATCAGTCTTGGCAATAAATTTTTGGATTTGACACCAAAAGCAAAGGCAAAAATAAATCAGTGGGACTACACCGAACTAAAAAGCTTCTGCACAGCAAAGGAAACCATCAAAATGAAAAGGCAACCTATGGAAGAGAAAACAGAGTAGAAAAGTGGTTGACAGGGGCTGGGCATGGGGGAAATAGGGAGAGGTTGGTAAAAGGGTGCAAGCTTTCAGCTATAACTGAATAAGGTCTGAGGATCTAATGTATAACATGGTGACTATAGTGACAACACCTGTATCGGATGGTTGAAATTTGCTAAGGGAGGAAAACTTACATGTTCTCACATACACCAAAAAATATGTGAGAAGGAAAGGAAGGAAGAAAGGAAGGAAGGAATGAAGGAAGGAAGGAAGGAATGAATGAAGGAAGGAAGGAAGGAGGCAGGGAGGGAAAAAGGGAGGGAGGGAGGGAGGAAGGAAGGAAAGGAGAAAGAAAGAAAAGAAGGAAAGAAAGAAAGAAACAGAAAGAAAAGAAGGGAGGAAGGAAGGAAGAAGAAATGGTTCTTCTGTCCTGAGTTTAGAGCAGGAAGTTTCAAAGCGCAATCCCTAAACCAGCAGCATCAATGCCATCTGGGAACTTTTAGAAATGTTATAAATTAACAAATTATAAATTATCAGACCCTAGACAGACCTAGACAATCGGAAACTGGAGGAGGAGGGACAGGCAGCAATTCTTGTTTTAACAAGACTTCCAGGCAATTCTGAAGTGCACTACACTTTGAAAATCACTGATGTAGAGTATAAACAGCATTTAATTTAGCTTTTGATAATAGTGAACATTTGTAACGTATTGATTAACTTTTACATTCTCTTTTGCTAAATAGACTAAATGTTGGTTGTTAAAACTTAAGGGTGTCACTTAAAAATTTTTTTTCACTGACTTGGTTCTAATCAGGATATTAAATATCCTTGCTAGATCCACTTTATTATTTGAGGGTCATTCTCCAGGAAAGATGTGTTTGCTGTAAATGACAACCTATTTCAGTGACCCACCCTTAGACAGAAGTCTTTCTGTATGTCAAATTTAAATTACTCTTTTGTCATTTTAAGTGTATTGCTACTTGATCTATCATCAAAGTACATCTTAATTTTTACAATCCATTTTTAAATGGGTAGGCTGAGGTATAGATATTGTAAGTGAAAATTTTCAAATTTTCTAATTTTGATCTAACTTTAAATATCCTGAAAAATTATCAAAATCTGTATCCCAAATTATGGTTTGAGAGTTATGACCATTAGCATAGGGGGACGTGTGGAAATGCCAAATGGCTTAGAATTTCATCCTGACATTCTTTCAAATTCCCCAGAAAGTTACTTAGCCACTGGTAACATACATTTTCTAGGGTGGCTGCTTGGCTCAGAACATCCCTCTTAGATAATCATCACCCTTGTTTATGCTTAATTACTTACGCCATAGCCATAGCCCAACCAAGTTGGATTCTTTCTCTCAGAGGTTAGGAATCTGGATTGAAAGATGTGGGCCAGTCTCTGCTAGCCACTGGAGCTGAGGGTGTGTGAACCCAGGAGCTGTGGCGTCTAGAGAAGAAGACAAAGCCAGTCATTAGAAAGAGGCAATAGCCCAGACATGCCAAGAAATTCATGGGCTAGAGAACCTGGGGAGAAAGAGAGAATGAGTATGACGGCAATTGCCATAATTCCTAATGGTTTTCTGGTTCTTGATTCTAAACCTTCTGTATCACCTAAAGAAACTTCTCGTCTTTGGATTCTTTGAAATGCACCTTTATTCCGCTGAAAAATTATCCTTTTTTTCCCCTTTAGCCAAGTTTGAATGAAATTCTGTTATGTGTAACTCACAGTGCCTTGATTAAATTTATGGCCAATGAAAAAAAGTGTTCCTGCTCCGTCTAAGTGGCAGGAAAGAAATATGAGTGATTCAAATAAACCCTAAAGTTGAAAATTGCTATAGCAATCACTACACTATTTAATAGTGTCTGGGAAAGTTATATGTATTGTCCTGTGCTCAGACGGAATCAAATATTTTAAGTGCCCCTTAGTTATAAAGAAAAGAGCAAACATCTCATTTCTGTATCAGTGAAGGGTGGTTAGGAAGGAAGCTCCCTTTGTCAATCAAATCAGTTTTCTTCAGCTCCCCCAGCAAGTGTGGCGAAGGGACCATGGACTTTGACCATGGTCAAATTTTGAATTTTGAATTCTGGCTGGATCACTTACTATCTCTGCTACCTTAGATAATATTTCTCTCTTCCTAGTTTCTTATGTAAAATGAGGATGAGGACGGTAAAGTCTCCTTCGCAGGACTGGGACAGCCTTTGTTCTCCCAGCTTCTCTGGCCTTGGTGACATCATAAAGGCGGGGGAAGAGAAATGTGTCAACATTAGCCACTGAAGAAGCCTGTTAGAATTCAACTGTGAATTTACTTTTCACTCAGTGTTATTGCCACCCCGTGGATTTCTTGGGTAATGAAGCTCAGTCTGAGCCAGCGAAAGAGGGGGATTACAGTTACTTTAGTAAATTTCAGTTGTCAGTGTGAGTGCCCTCTTCTGGGCATTGAAGGAAATACCACACTCATCATTCCATTTGTAGAGTTGTGGTGTTTGTAGGTTTGCAGAGTTGAAGGTAGTGCTGCAGCATGAATAAGATCGTGCATTAACCTGCCCTCCTCCATGGACACACCCCCTCCCCCAATTTTCAAATATTAAAGCTGAATCCCAAATAATTTGAATTTCAAGGCTGGGCAGTGGTAAAGCTAGGAAGAGAATTTTGGGTCTTCACTTCCAACTGACCGTTCTTCCCACTTACACAGTTGGATAACAGAGCCTTGTTTTTACAATTAGCTGATGGTCATTTTTTCATTATTTACTTATTTTATAAGCAGGCTTTAATTGATCAATTAATTAGTTTGCTTTATAGCACTGTATATACATGTGTTTTTCCTCTCTTCTAGTCTGTTTCCTGGGTGCTGCCGATTTTCTTCCTTTAGAAGCATTTTCTTGCCATTCTTTTCTGTGGAAGTATCTGGTGATAGTTTAAGAGCCTATCTGTATTCGCTGTAGAATTTCCATCTTTGTGTTTCCTCCTACTTCCTGAAAAATCCCTCCACTTCTCTGATACTATGCAAATCCTATTTCTTCTGGGCACAACTGAAGTTCTTCAACCTGCTTCTTCTGAGCCTTGCAGGCCACAGTGGTCCATGCTACATCTTTTTGGGGCTCATATCTCTGACTTATATGTTATTTTAACATGTGCATTATTATTTCTTTAGCTCGACTATAATCTCTTTGAAAGCAAAGATGTCTTCATTGTATTACTCAGGGCACCTGAATTCCCAATGGATATGTAATTAATACATATTTCTTGATCCATCCTAGGTGTCCCTGCTTCCATTTCCCTTTTCTATCATGTTTCCATATTTCCAAGCACAGGAAAACAAAAACAAAACAAAAACACTACATACTAGCAGATTATTGCCTTTTGTTTCCACTGGGTTTTACTTGTGGCAACCAGGTTCCTCATTTGTACGTGCATGGTGTGTGTGCGTGTGTGTGTGTGTGTATGTGATTTCTCCCATAACTTCCAGTGCCGAGCAATTCATCTATGGGTCTTCTCTGACATCTGTGTTCAAGTTACTTTCTTCCACAGAGGTTCTCTTTTTTGTTTATTAGAGGCAACTGATGTTATCGCTTTAAAACAAATTCTCGGTTTGAGGTTTTGAGGACTAAATGTAGCAAATGTGTTTGAAAGCTGGTTTATGGTTATGAATTCTCAGTGGAGATTATTTTCCCTCTCTCCCCTCATTTCCTATAATAAGTCATTCTTTTTCTGAGGAGGGGTTTTTTTGTTTTTGTTTTGTTTGCTTGTTTTTTAATTTGTTTGTTTTTTGCAGTTCACCCTCATAATGAGAGTGTAGCCTTCTTGTATTTCAGATGCATGTATGTGTGGAGGGGTTGGTTTCCATTAACTCATCTCCAACTTGACTCCTGATTTTTCACTAGTGAATTTAAGTGAGTACTTGCTTTTGTGTCGGTCCTTTTCTCTCATGGGCTATAAAATGGAAGCTCAAGTTTCTCCTGGTTGGACAGATCCCCTTAGGGCAGACACCAATTTCAGGCTTTACTTCTCTCCATGGAGTATTGCTTTCACTTTATTTGGTTAAATCTCTGAGCATATCCTTTGATTTTTTGCTAGCTCAGCAATGCACTGAAATAGATTTTTTCATGTCCTATCTAGAATTCTTAGTTCTTTGAACTGGGGTGGCTGTTCTTGATGGGCCCCATGACCACTCACTTAATCTCTTAGATACATTTTGGGATTAATTTGTAAATTTCAAGAACAATTCTGGTATGATTTTGGATTGAGATTTCACCGAATTTATAGAAGAATTCAGGAAGACAATATCTTTACAATATTTATTCTTCTCATTCTTAAACATGGTTTATCATTCCATTTATTACATCTTCATTATGTCCTTCGGTAACACTTATGTTTTTCTTTTAAAGATCTTACACTGAGGTTTTGTAAACAGTTTTTTTAACTTGCATTTTCTATTGGTCACTGCTGTATAAAAGGGTAAGATTTACATAGTACTTACCATGTACAGGGTGTTATTTTAAATCCTTTAGTAATCTTTTATGTGGTGAACTTGTTTATTAACTCGACTGGTCTGTCGCTTAACTGCTCTTGAATTTTCAATAAAAGCAATCACATCACCTATAGTTAATGATCCTTTCCTTGCTTTCTTTTCAATATCTGTGCTTTTTATTTGTTCGTTTTTCCTTATTGCTGTCCTATTTGGACCCTCTCTGTAACAAAATTGTTTTTTCCCTGTGTGTTTTGTTAGTCTTGGTTGCAGGCTTATCTTTCCATTTGCGAATTCCTCTTTCCCTGACTGTGGACACTTTTTAAATTTATTCCTGAGTGCTTCCACTGTTGCAGTGGAGAGGGTTGGAATCTGCTAGCACAGAATCTTCCAGCTGTCTCTATTAGGATTTTTCCATTCCTTTTGGGTGTTGCCAGCCACCTGGAAGGCTGTATTGCCTCTGTGACCCAGTTATTCATACTGACTTCTTCAGTCTGAAAGCAGATGCCGAACTGTTTACTGCTTGGCTCTGTGTGTGTGTGGGTGTGTGGGTGTGTGAATGTTTGTGTTTGTTTGTGTAGAAGGGGTGGAAGCAGGACCAACCTGCTTGACTGTTTTACATTCCATCTCTAAGCAGTCACCCTAATCCTTGGCTCCTTATTCCTTGTTATTTTCATTGATTATGAGATAGAAGAGTCTCCAGAACTAATCTCACCATATCAGCCATTATATCTAGTGTCTACCTTTCAGCCAATTTTCCTTCCTCAATTCAATCCTGTCAGATTTCTATCTTTTAGATGTATGTAAACATTTCTGTTTTCCTAATGACATTCTTTTTTTCCCGTATGGCTAAGGATTTATTCCTTATTTCTAAATTCATTTTCAAAAATTTGTTGGGAGGTCAGGTTTGTTGCATTCACCCATTCTGTTAGTAATGCCCACTAATTAATTGTTTTCGTTATTTCAAGCTATTTCTTATTGGCTCGACTGATAGTAAAACACGTATTAACAATACCAGTAATGGAAGAATATTTGTATTCAGCAACTTCTGATCAATAGATAGATCAGTGAAGCACTGAACTGAGTAAACATGAATAATTATCATAGGCTACCCTGTATAAACTGACATCATTTTGCAATCTCCAAAAAGTTTATAAATTATATCACCAAATTCTCTCCACAAGTCTGAGATAATCATTATAATTTCAAGTTGAGAAAACTATGTCCAAGGATTAACTGAGATGCACACCATTAGCGTGAAGCAGAGAAAGATTCAACGCCCAGGGAGGGATAGCTGTTAAAGGTACAAAATCTACACTGGGTGCAAATTTCACCTCAATTACCAGCTAGTTGTGTCACGTTTGAAAAAGTTTTAATTTTCCCATCTTTTAGTTTCTCATCTGCAAATGTTATCAATTACAGTACTGCTCTCAAAATATTATAGTGAGGATTACATTTAAAGAGCTTAGAACTGTTCCAGTCACATAATATGCACTCAATAAATAGTAATTGTTGTTGTTATTATTATTATTGCTACTATTTTGAACTCGTGTCCAGCATCTTTTACTACAGTATATCATTATATGTAAGACCAATTTTTAAAGTCCTACTGAATTTAGGGATAAGCTCAGAAAAAAAGAAGAGAACTCTCCAAAAATGCAAACACACACACACACACACACACACACACACACACACACACACACGCTCACACATATATATAAGTACTGTCTAACCATTTGCAGTGGTAACTCCACATGATGCTTTCTAGGTTCTAGAGAACACAAAATGTGTCAGGAAATAGTGTTGAACAAAACAGATACAATCCTCTCTTGTGGAGCTTACAAACCAGAAGAGGAGACAGATGTTAAAGGAGTGATTATACTAAAACAAAGTCATTTCAACTGTACTACGGGCTTTAAAGCAAGAAATCACTTGGCAACCTATAGCTCAAAAGACTTAGAAATACTCAAGTTCAACTACAATGACTGGAATTTTATCTCCCTGAAGACATGAATGAAAAATAACTGTTTTTTAAATTGTTGAAAAAATGTTGTGGCAGAATATCCATGACTTTTATTAAAAGAATTGAAAACAAAACTTTAATCATTTTCATCTTTTACTATTCAAGTGCAGGAAACAAAGAATCTGACAGGCAGAATAATTCAGTTCTTTGGAGACATGTACTCTATTATGAAGAGAAGGACAGATCTTCTGTTGTTACAAGGTTCTCCGGGGAGGTGGCTAAAACAGAAAAAAAAAGCATCAATGGGTTCATTGAATTGTAAGTAGTACGTTAGGAAATTGCTACGGTCTGAATGTTTGTGTTCCCCCAAATTTCATATGTTAAAATTCTAACCCCAAAGAGGATGGTATTAGGAGGTGGAGCCTTTGGGAGGTGCTTGGGCCATGAGGGTAGAGCCTTCAGGAATGGGATTCATGTTATAAAAGAGACTCATCACAGATCCCTCGACCCTTGCATCCCGCGAGCACACAGTGAGATACTGGCAGTCTGCAATCTGGAGCGATACTGGCGGTCTGCAATCTGGAGCGATACTGGCGGTCTGCAATCTGGAACGATACTGGCGGTCTGCAATCTGGAACGATACTGGCGGTCTGCAATCTGGAACGATACTGGCGGTCTGCAATCTGGAGCGATACTGGCGGTCTGCAATCTGGAACGATACTGGCGGTCTGCAATCTGGAACGATACTGGCGGTCTGCAATCTGGAACGATACTGGCGGTCTGCAATCTGGAACGATACTGGCGGTCTGCAATCTGGAACGATACTGGCGGTCTGCAATCTGGAAGAGGGCCTTCGCCCAACCGTGCTGGCACCACCCTCCGGCACTGTGAAAAACAAATTTCTGCTGCCTGTAAGTTACCCAGTCTGTGATTTTTTGTTAGAGCAGCCTGAACAAACTAAGACAAAATAAATAATCCAAAGTAAAAACTGCCTCTGTACTGATCAGAGATCACTGAATAAAAAAATTCTTTCATTATTTTTGCCGTTAATCTATGTTTTATTCCCAGTCGAACCAGTAAGAAATAGCCTTCAAGTTCTAATGATTAACATTACATAAAACTATCAGATACATACTGACTGCTCACTGTGTCCCAGGAACATTTCTAGGCATTTGGGGCATATTAGTGAGCAAAACAGGTAGAGATCTCCGACCTTGGGGTCCTTTAAATAATTCAATAGAAAGTATCCACCTACCCTGTCTTTGTGGGAGGAGACACGGAGGACAGGACCCTTCTTCTGACAATAGAACTGAGGGCAAACTAAAACTAACTGAGTTCCAGTCAAGGAAAGAGACAGCTGAGATGCTCCTCTTGCTTGTCTTCATGATGTTTGATGACCCCAGGTATCTCCACAGTTTACCCCTCACAAGCAACTACAGCTGTGGGCTCATTTGCAGCTAGGTGTTTTGTTCAGGCAGTCAGTATCCATCCCAAGCATCACAGGTCATCTTTATTTCAGGCGGAATATTCATGGCATGCAGAGAGGATGGATCCAGAGTAATGTTGTAGAGTAATGGGAGTCGAAGCCAGTACAATAGATTGAAAAGGGAAAGATTGTTAAGGAAGTCTTCTTAAATAATGCTATTTGCAGCAACATGGATGGACCTAGAGACTGTCATACTGAGTGAAGTCAGTCAGACAGAGAAAGACAAATATCATATGATATTGTTTATATGTGGAATCTAAAAAAAGGTACAAATGAACTTATTTACAAAACAGAAATAGAGTCAGATGTAGAAAACAAACATGGTTACCAAGGGGGAAAGGGGGAAGATAAATTGGAAGATTGGGATTGACATATACACTCTATTATATATAAAATAGATAACTGATAAGAACCTAGTGTACAGCACAAGGAACTCTACTCAATACTCTGTAATGATCTATATAGGAAAAGAATGTAAAAAAGAGTGGATATATGTATATGTATAACTGATTCATTTTGCTGTGCAGTAGAAACTAACATAACATTGTAAATCAACTATACTCCAATAAAAATTAATTTAAAAAAAACAGAACAAAAAGGAAGTCTTCTTAGAAGGCAGAGTGAGATTTGGTGGCTTTGGATGTCCTTCAACAGTTATCCTGGATCCTGCCACTCAGATTTCTGCCTCAGGGTTCCTGACTAAGGAGTTTACATGAAAGGAACAGTGGAAAAAAGAAAAACACACTGCAGTGGAGCGGCATCTGACACCAAGTTAAGAACCAAAGTCGGAACACAAGGTGAAAAATCATGTATTGCCAGAATTACCCATGGAAATCCCCTAATCAGCCCAAGTTAAAGTGCTTGGCCCCTGTTTTTGTTTTTATAACTAGATATCAGGTCCTATAACCCTTTGTTAGTCTATGCTTTTTTATGCCCTTAGTTAATTCTTCCATCTCTCCTTCAAAAATGTTGACACATCCATCACTAGTCACGTGTCTGGCCACATGAACTGGGCATTTTTTTTTTTTTTTTTGACTGCATTGGGTCTTCTTTGCTGTGCACAGGATTTCTCTAGTTGCAGCGAGCAGGGGCTGCTCTTCATTGCAGTGGGCGGGCTTCTCACTGCAGTGGCTTCTCTTGTTATGGAGCACGGGCTCTAGGCGCACGGGCTTCAGTAGCTGTGACACACAGGCTCAGTAGTTGTGGCTTGTGCACCGTGGCATGTGGGATCTTCCCGGCCCAGGGCTCGAACCCATGTCCCCTGCATTGGCAGGCGGATTCTTAACTACTACCAGGGAAGTCCCTGTGCATTTCTTTTTCTCTTTCTTTCTACCTCAAAAATCCTTTGAATCCGTTGTGTATTATTTCCTCAGGTTTGCTTACACACGTCAACTCTTTTCAGCTTAACCAAACTTAGTATAAGTGATGACCAATGTATACACAATATTTCAGTAAGTTAAATGGATGGAAAGCTTTCATTGTAATATTTGAAATTATCTGGGTAGGCACAGGGTTATGTAGCACTATTTGGTATAAACTGGATTGGAAGTACAGAAGTGGGGCCTCTGACTCTCTGTTTCTCTCTCAAGAAGGCTGAGCACAGAGGGGACCCTTACCTACTTAATGACTTAACCAAGTGACTTAGTGTCCTAGCCAAATGGTGGGGAGAGAAGGGGCAGTCAGCTGCCTCAAGAGAGCGAGCCCGGCTAGGGTTTACTCCAGGAGGCGGATGGACAAGAGCGTCCTCTCCTGGATTCTGACACAGCAAACCTGCCCTAAAATAGAGCACAGTTAATAGCCTCATATCCTTGGTTCTGAACAAGCAGATTAGCAAATTCTCCTCTCCTGAGAGGAAGCAGAAAGGAAGGTGGGAAGAAAGGAGAAAGGATGGGGAAAAGGACTGGAAACATGGGAAGGAGGTCAAAAGTGTATGGAGAAGGGTAAAGATGCCTCTCTCCCCATAAGTCCCCCATTGCAAATCCACTGTCCTATAGTCACAAAATGAACCCAAAAGTTACAATGAAAAACACCACCAAAGGAAATGCCTCCTATTATTAATTTTTCAAAGAAATATTCCTATCCTTTACAAATTAAAATCCTAAAAAAACTAAATTCCAAAATACTCTGCTCTCCAATTTCATCTTCTGTTCACCTTACTTAAGCCATTCAGATACCTCGTTAGATTCTATTTGCCTTTAGCTGTAACAGAGCTTAAGCCATTTTTCACTTGAGTAATTATAGGTCCTTGACTCTCCAAAGTCGAAAAAATATCCCCTTGCTTTCCACCCACAGTGTCTTATATGTCCCATTTTCCAAAGAATAAAAAGGATAATTGCATATAAAAGAATATTACAAAAATATCTCTATACATAAGTTTAGAAAATTTGCCCGGAGCAATAACATTTAAAGAGCAAAAGCAATGTGCCTGCATTACTATTGCAAGCCACCGAGGTAGGGAAATGGAAAAAGAAAAACAAAAACAAGGAGAAAATTATTGTTTTCAACTTAGACTATCAGTGAACTTCTACCAGATGTCTATAGTCCACGAATTGTGAGCTAAAAACTCAACTAGAAGAAATATCTCCTTTAAGAAGTTAATAGTGATTTTATGCCTTATGTAAATATTCTCTGTCATAGGGTCGAACGTGAAACTCTCTGTCTTAAGTGTTATAAACATTGTCTAAAGTTTACTTAAGGAATTCTTCCCATTGGTTGATGAGAAACCTCTAAATTTCCTTTTCTTTTTTTGAACCCCATGTTCCTAGCATCACAAATAAATGGAGTCTTTCTTCTACAACACTTTTTAAGCAGGGTACCATTATTTGTAATAGGCAATTCTAGACACCTTGACCTTCACTCAAGTCTTCTGCTCTGGAAGATGTATGTTTTCATCCCCAGCAGGAGCCTCAGACCTTTTATCCTTACATTAAAGTCTGTCACTGTGACCTCCTGTAGTGACATTCTTGATGCCTATGAATCTTGTCTCCTAGAGGAGGTTTCTTTCTTGCTCCCAAGATCATTTCACCTGGAGAATTACTCTTACCTTATGCTTTTAACAAATTAAGGGTTTTTTTCGAGCCTAACTATACATACTGAATAGTGCACAGATCTTAATTCTATAGCTTAATGAAATTTTACGTATAAATATAATTGTATGTATATTTGTATGTATGTACATACAAATCTACTTCCCAGATTGAGATAAAGAACATTTCAGTTAACTTGTTCTTGAGTTGGGCTCTTGATGTTTTGGGAGCAACTGCCCTTAGGTCCTGGTAAGGAACAGTGCACCCCTTTTCATCAACTTGCTCTTTTCCACAAGCATCCTTTTTTTTCAGCTTCTGAATTTTTCAGGCCATAAGTAAACTGCACTATTTCAAGAGCAGCAAAAATATCTCTCTATTCCAAATCCTATCCTGAAGAAGTGGACTAGGTGTCTCAATGAAAAACATGTTGCCTGCCATGTCAGTAAACAAAGGATGTTGCAGCCATCAAGCCATCACGTTACAGCTGCCCTGACTGTGAGCTCTGAGGGAACTCAGGATAGAAACAGGATGCCCGCCACCTAGCAGTCAACTGCGGCGCCCTCCCCCAACAGCGCACCCTGAGGAGACTCAGGATGAGAAAGCATCAGGTAATGGCCCCAGATAACTGAGATCCATATCAAAGGAACGATTTCAGTGAGCCCAGACTTCTGTATCTTCCCATATATAAAAAAGCACTAAATTCCTTGAGATATCTGACTTTCTTTAATTAACAGTAAACTTTTGATGTTCCGACTACCTGGTCTTTGTTGCAAAAACTCCTATGTATCCTGGCTTCTCCCTTACCTCTCAGAGCTATCTGAGATGCTGTGTCCCAGGCTTAAGTCCTTGATTTTGTCCACCAAGTAAAACATAATTCTCAGCTTTTAGGTTGTGCCCTTTTTTCAGTTGACAGGTGTCTAGTGTTTCTTTTTTTTTTTTTTTCACATGTGCTTCTATTTTTTCTCTAACGTAATAGTTTCCATTGCATTTCCATGATGACTAATGAAGTTGAGCATCCTTTCTTATGTTTTTGGCCATTTACTATTTCATACAGAGTCTGTTCAAATTCTACCTATTATTGTATGGGTTTTCTCGTTTTTTTGTATTGATTTGCAGGAGTTTTTTCTAACTTCTGGATACAAGCCCTTATCAAAGACTTGTGTTGCAAATATCTTTATTTTTGTTTCTTGGTTAATACTTTTGGTGTCAATTGCTGGCTTTATGATTTCCTGTCATACTTTGAATAATTTCTGAAACCAGCTACTACTGGGAAAATGATTCCCCTTTGTTATGTAGGCTCTTGCTTTTCATTCTCCGTTAAGTCAGTCTTGAGTCTCTCTCTCTCCTTTTTAGCCCAGCCTTTAAAAGCCATAGGTACAGGTATAAAGCTCCTTTTCTGTTGTATATCTGTTTCAACTTGTTTCTAAGTTCTCGAATTTTTCTTGCAAGTAAGTTTTCTTGGGTTTATTCTGCAGCAAGCCTCAAATCTTAAGAGAATAGGTTTTCTTCTTCTTTTTTTTTTTGGTTTGTTTTTTCCCTCCTCACATAAAGCCCATTGTGGGTCTGAAAGCTTCTCTGCTCTGCATGCAGCTGCTCAGTGATCCTGGCTGCTTTGGTCTTATGGTCCCACCAACTGACCCTGAGGCCTGCACATTTGCCTGGAGACTCATAAAAGGCTTTTCGCTGCCTCAAACCAGAAATGACACATGTCACTTGTTCTCATATTCATTGCCCAGGATTGGTCACATGGCTCCAGCCAACTACTTGGGGGACTGGGAAGTAGTTTTCCTTGTTCCAAGGGAGGACAAGCACTAGAAGGGATTTGGTGAACTCACAGCATTATCTCCGTCAGAGCAAGACTGCCTCCTTCTTCTCATTTCTTACTTTTTAAAGTTTGAACAAACCTGATTCTTAGAGACAAGGTGTTCCAAATAAAAGTCTTTTAAATTTCTTTGCTGGCCTTCATTTTTGAATCATTCTGTTAAATAGCCAGGACTTCACTCCAACACCAGGCTCTCCCTCTTTCTCAACATATGTAAATGGTCACTGCTACTATGTCAGATAAGCTGATTCGGCTCTCTCAGTGAAAAATAACAAGAAACAAAACCAAATAAAGCTGAGACAAGATCCCTCTGCTATCAAAGTAAGCAAAGTTCTACTCAAAATGTAATATAGGAACACTGCACATAATTTTTAAAATGAAATGTCATAGCGGCATCATGAAGAATTAATGATAAATAAAAGAATCTGACAATTGTGCCATAATGAAGGTTGTTCATTCTAGAATACAAAAGGGTGAAGAATCTATGTGTTTGTATGTCATAAATAAGAATAAATATATCTGAGTCAGCATGAAGGAGTATAATGATTTTAAGGCAAGGGAACAGACCACAAGAAGCTATTGCATTGTTCCTTTATATCTTTGATGCTAAGTGTCTTCATTCAAAGAGGAACTATAACTCCCTAGAAATAAGACTTGAGACCTTTAGATTAAGAAGTTGTTGAAACAACAACAGCAACAAAACTGGGAAGACATACATATCTAATTTAAATGGGTATTGGCCTCAGTAAAAGAATTGCATTTGCTCTTAAAATTCTAATCCCTTTAAACAACAAATTTTGTTAATCAGCAAAAATAATCACAGTCCCTTTACTTTCTTTTTTAAAAAATGTTATTGAAGTGTAGTTGATTTACAATGTTGTGTTAATTTCTGCTGCACAGCAAAGTGATTCAGTTATACATATATATATTCTTTTTCATATTCTTTTCCATTATGGTTTATCACAGGATATTGAAAATAGTTCCCTGTGCTATACAGTAAGACCTTGTTGTTTATCCATCCTATATATAATAGTTTGCATCTGCTAATCCCAACTCCCAGTCTTCCCCCTCCACCATAGTCCCTTTATTTTCTATTTGCTTGTTGGAGGAATATGATGGTTAGCTCTGAAGAAACTCACAGAAGCTCTGTGTGGTCTAAGCGCAAAGTGATGAAAATACAAGATGAACTTAGATAGCTACCTCATGTATGCAGGGACAGAAGCCTAACACAGATCATCAACTAAGTGAAGGCTGACAGATATTATGCTCTTTAGAACATTCCTCTCTCAACTAGGAATATCAGACTGCCTAGAGTGGCTGTTAGTGGCTGTCTTTCTGTTCCACCTGGTGTTATTGACTCTTGTACTTTATTCTTTCCTGACATATTTATCTTTCCTGCCAATCTCAACAACCATTCAGGAAATCTGAATGAGGAACCGTTTCTAAATCCTGAGTTGGAAAACTTTCATAATGAGGAGGCATCACACATCATTGAGAATGAGACCATCTAGCATAATTGATCCATGACAGCAAAAGTACAAGGATGATTACTCTTTGCCTTCATCTCAGCCTTCTCGTGTTTTGAGACACTTTGCTGGACTCAATTCAATGTCCAGAAATAGGTAATAGTTCACGGATTATTTCTGTGTACCCACAAATTCCGTAAGGCCTGTGATGGAGACAACATTTTTAAATGAAAGACAGAGCAAAGGTTTTTTTTTTAAATAAATTTATTTATTTTATTTATTTATTTTTGGCTGCTTGGGTCTTCGTTGCTGTGCGCGGGCTTTCTCTAGTTGCGGTGAGCAGGGGCTACTCTTCAGTGCGGTGCGCGGGCTTCTCATTGTCGTGGCTTCTCTTGTTGCAGAGCACGGGCTTTTGGCACACGGGCTTCAGTAGTTGTGGCACGTGGGCCCAGTAGTTGTGGCTCACGGGCTCTAGAGCGCAGGCTCAGTAGTTGTGGCGCACGGGCTTAGTTGCTCCGTGGCATGTGGGCTCTTCCCGGACCAGGGTTCGAACCCGTGTCCCCTGCATTGTCAGGTGGATTCCCAACCACTGTGCCATCACGGAAATCCCGGCAGGATAAGCATTTTATATTTGTAATTTTACTTAGTTCCCACAAAATGTTACGTTAGTTACTACTATTTCTCTTTTATAGATAAAGAGGCTTAGAGAGGTTAATTAGTTTGCCCAAATTACACAACCAATAAGTGATAAAGACAGATTTTGAAACCACATCTGACTTCAGGACACAAACACTTAACTTCTATAGTTTATTGCTTAGAACCAACGGAAAGTTTTCGTTTTTAGGTGTACTCTTTCAAGCAGGCATTTTCCTACTGCCTATAAAATGGCCTTTCTTTTGGTAATTTTTCAGAGAATTGATAAAATAGCAGCTTCTATCCTTAAAACTCTGTTCAGACTCCCTGCATGAAGACAAGCATGGCTTTAGAGAACACTTAGTTCAGCTGTTTCAGTTTTAATGTTCAAGGTCAAAGAGATAATAAAAGGAAGAGTCAAGTCCTGAGTTCCCGGAAATCATTTGACTTGACCTTTCATGTTTGTACAAGAAAGCCAACTCTTTCTTAACTCCCTGATTCCCCTCCACTGAGGCCAGTTTGTCTTAAATTCCCTTCCAAGTTGCAGCGGCAAGTGCCGTTCCCACCAAATCACTCTCCAAATCCTTCCCACAGCTTCTAGCTCCTCACTTGCAGTATTTCTGCTAAGGGAATCTGATGTTGTAAATTTTATCTTCACTTCTTGTCAATTTTCTGTGAACTAAATCAACCCTAAAGCAGGTATCATATATCAAAGTGGGTTTCTTCTTTGTAGACTTTCCCCTGGCACTACCTAGCAATTCCTCTGGTTCTGCCAACAAATCAGAAAGTTCTTTCTAAACTCTCTCCCAAGTAGTTCCTGTGTCATCAAGCAATTATATTTGTGCTTTCTTAATCATTCCTTCTTCTATTTGTCATTCTCATAACAGTTGAGGAAGACAGCAGAAGCTATACTATCGTGTGACAACTTTAATAACATAGGACACAATGAGATCAGTGATAAATCATGGAAGAAATATTCTGGTTCAAGCAACCTCACAAGAGAAAAGACTGGAGGTCCTTCTTGTGTAGCAGCATAGCTTTTATTGTTCTTTGTAAATTACGCAAGTGAGAAATCCCAAATTTCTCTAGAAGAAAGGGAAGAATAACTGTGATTTAAAGATGCTTTCCTTCTTCCTTTAGCTACCCTGCTGCCTCTGAAAAAAGCCCAGCAAATAGATAAAGACCCAGAGTGGTAAGTCCGATATGACGACAAGTGTGATAAGGTTTTGATGAGCAGGCATGTGAGCATTAAGACTATCCTCTAAACACCCAGACCTGGCCCCTTCACTGGGTCTTTGTTTCCTTGGGGGCGCCCATGTCCATGGAACAATCTGTGTGGGTTTCTCCTGTTAATCTGCCTTAGATCGATTTAATTCTCACGCCCAGCTGGAGACTCTAAGAGGGCAGGGGAAAAGTTAGGCCCCCCTAAAATTTGATCTCTGTTCCACTGTCCTTCTCTGAGGCCTTCCTGACCTCCCTGTTTAAAACTGAACCCCCAATGTTCCTTGTCAGCTTCATGTTCCTAGCATTTAAAAGTGGCTGACATCTCCTCCAAAACTTGAAGGCTCATGGTGTGCTCAAAACAAATGTCACTAAAATGCACGCTCCCCCAGGGCCAAGGTCCGTGCTGTGTTTTCTTCTGCTGTTTGTTTGTTCCTTCCCAGTACTAGATCGGGCCTGCCACGTGCGAGGCACTCGACAAATGTCTGTTGAATGAACGGACCTGAATGAATAGTTGTGCAACCATTTTACACAATAATTCTTACTGGGTTCTGAGAGCTAAGTGTTCAAAATAAATGCATGGTGGGTTCCATTTACCTTAAAAAAAAAAAAAGACTGTCTATTCTCAGTCTTTTTTTTTTTGTTTTTTGCTTTCCTTTTCTTTAGAGCAAACAGAGAGCAAAGGGCTTAGGTACAGAGACGAGAATAATATACGGTATTCCTCTCCCTGATCACAATTATTCAAATAATCTCCACATTCAAAATATACTCTTCCTCCCAAGACCATCACGGGGTTCATCTAATCAGAGTATCATGTTTGACATCTAAGATCTTATGATTAGATTAATATTTCAACCCCAATTCCAAAAGAGCAACTCACCAGGAACAATTTACTCAGCAGATAATTTTTTTAAGTAATGATTGCATTTCATGTTTGTTCTTTAAGTCTATTGATCCTTCCATTAATTAGTTAGAATGTCAATTATTCTAATCATTAGTACAGATTAAGAACGAATACAGATGAACATTTCTTAAGTTTCTCTTATTCCTTCCCCAGAGTCATGCCCTACTACTTCTGTTATATGATATTGAAATTTTAGGGAGAGATTTGGTTTATTTTGAGTAGTATTTCCAATAGTTCACTGAATCAATCAATCAAAGACAATTTCTTGTTGATTTACTTGTCACTTTGGCCAATAAAAACCAATTTTTCCAATCTTAAATAATTAATTTGATCGAATAGTTTTTTTAAATATAATTTTAGAAATACAGCCTTCTTCAACCTATTAACTTTAAATTAAAGGTGTGTCTATATAGAGGATAAAAAAGAAATATGTGATATGGTTTATTGTCCTCAAGGAACAATCTTCATGGGAGAGGAAGGCTTGCATACCCTTAGGAAGGTAGTAAATAAATATGTACTAAATTCAACATTTTACTGCTAGACTATGTGATACAAACAAGTGATGCACATTCCCATGGACCTGGAGTACAAAGACAATTAGTAAGTTGTTGGGAATCAAATAAAAAGAGATTAAAAAGAGCTAGATGAAATGAACAACAATGGAGTATACTTGATTGGATGACTCCTCCACAGCTAGGTTTGCAGTTATTATAGTATGTGTGCTATCAGGATGAATATGAAAAAAGTAGTGCTTGAAATAAGATTGAAAATAACTATTGTAATATATTATTTGAACCTCTCTCTAACCTTATGAGTTCCATTATTCTAAAAAATCGTATCATTTTTTTAACAAAGAAACAATGTAACATAATTTCCAAGTTAACCTACTTTACAAGTTAACCTCAGATATCATTATAAGGTTTTCAACGAAATTCTAAAATTGTGTATTTAGGTGTGGTAACCCACTTTTTGATTTTTATAAATTTTTGTGTGTGGAATTGTTCGTTTGGCCTTATATTTTCTTTTAATGTTATATATTACTCAAAAAGAAACTTAAGATAGGAAGCCATGCTAAGAAAAAACTAAAATAAAAGAGCCATGAAAATTGTTGCAATTGAAATCTAGAAACATAACGATGTATGATATTATAGAAGCTATACTTATAATGACCACAGGGTGGCACCCTAGCATCATGCATGACAATAATACTCGCTCTAGACATGTTATCAGAATACAACGAAAACTAGCTCAAATTATTGTAGGTTCTTCCCTCCAAGAAAGTTGTCAAGAGAAGCCAGACTTTAAACATCATGCTTTTTTGTATATATGTTTGATTTTTCTTGACTCATAGCTAGTTTTACCCTTCCCTTGGCAACTGCCCTTTGCCCCTGGTCAAACCTTCACTCTTCTAAAAAGAAAATTTAATCCTGCCTATTCCTCAAACTAGCTACATATCACCAGCTCATTACTTAATTTCATGAACAAATATCCTTCATTTGTAGAACCCACTTTGTAACTACTCATCAAACTTGCTTTCACCGAGCAAACTCAAAATGAGTTCGTATTTGACACTACTGTTCATTCTCTTCTTTTGGAAACTATTCTGGTTTGGTGATGTTACTGTCTTCTGGATTTATTCTTACTGTTAGGTTGTTTCTATTTAATCTATTTTACTAGTTTATCCTCAGCCCCTTCCTTACATAGTTGCAGCCTTCAGAATTTCGCCACCAAAAGTTCTGTCAGCTAGTAAGTCTTATATACAGAAGCCCAGAGAATGTGTTTTTATCAATCTTTTACCTCAAGTTCAAGGAACGCAATCCAGCCAATATTGACTTTTATCAGATAATGGGGTTTGGGGAATGAATACTTGGTCTCCAAGTTCCACCCAAGATTTAAGGTTTACATCCATGAGAGCACAAGATACAGATGGCAGGGGGCATCCCCCTCTGAATCTTCTTTCTCAGGCCCATCAGAGCCCTCTGTCTTTTTAACTCCCTCACTGGCCCCCACTTGTCCCTTCTTGTATCTGATCTCTGTGAGTGGACAGTCATTTTCTGCTCTTTTAGATTCTGTTGTTGGGCAGGGAGGGGGATGGGGGAAGGAAGGGTCTTGGAACCTGCATGTGGAGGTGGGGAGGGACTATAAAGAGAAAAAAAACCCAAAGTGATGTATTACCTTAGGTCAGATTCTTTAGAAGTCAAGTCTGAAATGGGAATGTTTTCAAAATGTTTATTCTCCTGGGGGTGGGGTGGGTGAGGGAAGCAGGGGAGGGCAGGGAATTAAGCTAAGCAAGAACGTGGTCTTACATGGAGACTAGCTTAGTCGGACCCCACAGAGAAAGCTCTGGAGCACCAATTGCTCCACAGAGGGTCCTCCCTGAGGCCGGGAGGCTGGCCTCTTGTCCCCTCATGTCAGAAAGTCACTGCTGAGAGCAGTTATCGGGAGAAGGGTCAGCTCTGGGTGCTGGCAGCCAATACTCACAACAAGTGGGTATTGGGGAACACTGGGCAGTAAAGGGGATCAGGGCAGGGCACCCCGGACATTCGCTGCCTGTTGCCTTCAGATGGAGGGTCTGAGACTCTGTCATACTTTTTCAACACAAAGATACCCCTTGCTAATATGCTGGGGTTAGACAAGTATCTTTGTCTAAATATTGACTCACAGTAAAAAGACTCCGTTCAACTACCAAGTAAGTTTTTTTTTGTTTTCTGCCTGCCGTGCCGCATGCGGGATTTTAATTCCCCGATCAGGGATCGAATGCATGTCCCCTGGAGTGGAAGGGTGGAGTCTTAACCACTGGATCGCCAGGGAAGTCCCCACCAAGTTAGTTTAATTTTTTATTTTCTAAAAAAAATTTTTTTACTCTTTTGTGTCTAGTGTTTTTTGTTCTATGGTATGATGACCAATAGGGATTACTATTTTCATACATTAAATTTTATTTTTTATAGTGTCAAAATGCCATAGAATTGTTATGAAAGTTTATAATGCTTCCTGGCATTCATTAATTACTGATAATATTTACTTGCATTTTAATAAACAATCTATATACTAACTGACCTCATGGAAAGTAGAGCATTATTCCTGTTAGCGGTGGTGAAAGTTTGATCAGTGCTTCTTGAATGGTAATGTGTGAATAGACAAGATGTACAGTGTGCAAAAAGTTCTAAAAACAACTGATTTGTGTAGATAAATACTTATATATCCAAAATTAAAGAATCAGAGACTTGGGATTGCAAGATATTGTTAGGGATCTCCTTTACTGATTTAGTTATTATCTTTTGCAATACATAGTTTAACATACTCCATATTTTACTAATTTATTTTTTATTTCTTTTACTAATTTTATTTTCACTAATTTACTTCTATCTTGTCCACACCATGAGAGAAAGAACATCTGTTCTGTTTACTACTATATCACCAGTGCCAACAACTTTGGCATATGCAGTAGGCACTCAATAAATAGTTCTTAGAAATTAAAAAATGAGTAAATGAACGATTTAAAGATATCTACATCTGTTGATCATCCACACTTTAGAATTTCTATACCACATTTCAAGTAAGCCTATGTTTGAACACCTCTGGTGATTTTTTAAAAAATGTATAAATGTACAAAAACATTTTGTTAATCCTATGTAGGACTGTAATAAGTTTCTATTAAAATAGACAAACATAAGTTGAAACATCTTTCCCTATTGTGTAATTTCTTGCTTCCAATTTATTTCAAATATATACATTCCAAATATACACATATATTCTAAATGTATATATATTCTGAATATATATTTTCCAAATATGTATGTATGTATATAGAAATATTCCAAATATATATATATATATATATATATATATATATATATATTCCATATATATGTCATATATCATATATACCAAAGTATTACAGAAACCAGGTTGGAGCTGGTCTAACAGCCAGCTTTAGGTATAATTACACCTTAAATGTACTTGCGTAGTGCTTTATAGTACTTTTAAGCCATGGTTTAAAGGAGAGAAATGAGCTAACAGAAGAGTATAATTAAGGAGACTATGGATATATTTGATTAAATTCCTTGTAGAAATACAGCAGTAAAAAATCTCATCACAGTTTCTTTTTTCTTTTACAGATGAGGAGAGGCCCTATATGTGTCCTGCATATACTTACACAATCTGTTGAGGTAAACCAACAAAGTGACAGACAAGACACCAGTCAAACCAAATTTAGACACCATTTTGGCAAACAGCACTCTAAGCAACAATCTAATCTTTCCATATGTTGTTCTGACGCTCCTTGTACAAAAGATAATGCCTGGAAGGGTGTTATGAAATGCTGTGGTACCTCTAGGTATGGCCTGAGGTGCACACATCCTCTTATGCTGACCTGTCAATTTCAATCCACCTCCACAATCTAAGGTGTATCAGGCAACATCACCCCCTCATCATGGCCTCATTTAAAATTCTCTCATCTTAAAACATTTTCTGTGCCTTATATTCTTCTAACACAGACATAGTTTATATCCAGTTACTATAGTATAGAATATATAGTTAGAATGGTCTAGAATTTAGACCACTTTCTCCATGATATATAAAAGGGCATGATGTCTCAGAAGAACATTCTAGGTATTCTCCACCTGATTTTATCTATCTATCTATCAACTGACATTTATTGAAATAACCACAATATGCCAGGCACTGAAAATATAGTGATGGACAGGACAGATGCAACCACTCATGCAGTTGATAATTTCAGAGATGTTCTTTATCCTTCACTAGTAACCAGGACTTTTCCTCTCCTTTGTGTTTCCCTACCTCTCCCCTTCCTTTTCTAACCATCATGAATCCAACCCCATCTGAGAGTTAGAGGTCAGTTTTGAATCAGAGGTCAGTTTTGTTTTTTTTTTCATCTTTATCTTTCAGAGGTCAGTTTTCAACTCCTAGTTGAATTATTCCCTTCTCTGTTTTTTCCCCCCTAGATATTGGATGGAGAAATGGGTTCAGAAGGAGTATCACAGAGCTTTTTATTTTTAAAAACTTTTTAATAGATCTTTATTGGAGTATAATTGCTTCAAAATACCTTGCTAGTTTCTGTTGCACAACAAAGTGAATCAGCCATATGCATACACATGTCCCCATATCCCCTCCCTCTTGAGCCTCCCTCCCACCCTCCCTATCCCACTCCTCTAGGTCAGCGCAAAGCACAGAGCAGATCTCCCTGTGCTATGCTGCTGCTTCCCACCAGCCAACTATTTTACATTCGGTAGCGTATATATGTCGATGCTACTCTCACTTTGCCCCAGCTTCTCCCTCCCACCCCATGTCCTCAAGTCCATTCTCTCTGTCTGCCTCTTTATTCCTGCCCTGCAACTAGGTTCATCAGTACCATTTTTTTTTTTTTTTTAGATTCCATATATATGCATTAGCATACAGTGTTTGTCTTTCTCTTTCTGACTTACTTCACTCTGTAGGACAGACTCTAGGTCCATCCACTTCACTACAAATAACTCAATCTTGTTTCTTTTTATGGCTGAGTACTATTCCATTGTATATATGTGCCACATCTTCTTTATCCATTCATCTGTCGATGGACATTTAGGTTGGTTCCATGTCCTGGCTATTGTAAATAGTGCTGCAATGAACATTGTAGTACATCTCTTTTTGAATTATGGTTTTCTCAGGCTATATGCCTAGTGGGATTGCTGGGTCATATGGTAGTTCTGTTTTTAGTTTTTTAAGGAACCTCCAATCTGTTTTCCATAGTGGTTGTATCAATTTACATTCCCACCAACAGTGCAGGAAGGTTCCCTTTTCTCCACACTCTCTCCAGCATTTATTGTTTCTAGATTTGATAATGGCCATTCTGACTGGCATGGGGTGATACCTCATTGTAGTTTTGATTTGCATTTCTCTAATAGTTAGTGATGTCGAGCATCTTTTTCATGTGCCTCTTGGCCATCTGTAAGTCTTCCTCGGTGAAATGTCTATTTAGGTCTTTTGTCCATTTTTTAACTGGATTATTTGTTTTTTTGATATAGAGCTCCATGAGCTGTTTGTATATCTTAGAGATTAATCCTTTGTCTGTTGTTTCATTTGCAAATATTTTCTCCCATTCTGAGGGTTGCCTTTTTGTCTTGTTTATGGTTTCCTTTGCTGTGCAAAAGCTTTTAAGTTTAATTACGTCCCATTTGTTTATTTTTGTTTTTATTTCCATTACTGTAGGAGGTGGGTCAAAAAAGATCTTTCTGTGGTTTATGTCAAAGAGTGTTTTTCCTATGTTTTCCTCTAAGAGTTTTATAGTGTCTGGTCTTAGATATAAGTCTTTAATCCAATTGGAGTTTATTTTTGTGTATAGTGTTAGGGAGTGTTCTAATTTCATTCTTTTACATGTAGCCATCCAGTTTTCCCAGCACCACTTATTGAAGAGGCTGTCTGTTCTCCACTGTATGTTCTTGCCTCCTTTGTCATAAATTAGGTGCCCATACGTGCGTGGGTTTATCTCTGGGCATTCTATCCTTTCCCACTGATCTATATTTCTGTTTTTGTGCCAGTACCATACTGTCTTGATTACTGTAGCTTTGTGGTATAGTTTGAAGTCAGGGAGCCTGATTCCTCCAACTCCATTTTTCTTACTCAAGATTGCTTTGGCTATTCGGGGTCTTTTGTGTTTCCATACGAATTGCAAAATTTTTTGTTCTAATTCTGTGAAGAATGCCATTGGTAGTTTGATAGGGATTGCATTGAATCTGTAGATTGCTTAGGGTAGTATAGTCATTTTCACAATATTGATTCTTCCAATCCAAGAACATAGTATATTTCTCCATCTGTTTATGTCATCTTTCATTTCTTTCATCAATATTTTATACTTTTCTGAGTACAAGTCTCTCACCTCTTTAGGTAGGTTTATTCCTAGGTATTTTATCCTTTTTGTTGCAGTGGTAAATGGGAGTGTTTCCTTAATTTTTCTTTCTGATCTTTCATTGTTGGTGTATATGAATGCCAGAGATTTTTGTGCATTAATTTTGTATCCTGCAACCTTACCAAATTCATTGATTAGTTCTAGTAGTTTTCTGGTGGCATCTTTAGGCAAACAGTGACAGTTTTACTTCTTCTTTTCCAATTTGTATTTCTTTTATTTCTTTTTCTTCTCTGATTGCTGTGGCTAGGACTTCCAAAGCTATGTTGAGTAAGAGTGGCAAGAGTGGACATCCTTGTCTTGTTCCTGATTTAGTGGAAATGCTTTCAGTTTTTCACCATTGAATATGATGCTTGCTGTGTGTTTGTCATATATGGCCTTTATTATGTTGAGGGAGGTTCCCTCTATGCCCATTTTCTGGAGAGTTTTTTTAATCATAAATAGGTGTTGAATTTTGTCAAAAGCTTTTTCTGCATCTATTGAGATGACCATATGGTTTTTATTCCTTAATTTGTTAATGTGGTGTATCACATCAATTGATTTGCGTATATTGAAGAATCCTTTCATCCCTGGGATAAATCCCACTTGATCATGGTGTATGATCCTTTTAATATGCTGTTGGATTCTGTTTGCTAGTATTTTGTTCAGGATTTTTGCATCTAGGTTCATCAGTGATATTGGTCTATAATTTTCTTTTTTTGTGATATCTTTTTCTGGTTTTGGTATCAGGTGATGGTGGCTTTGTAGAATGAATTTGGGAGTGTTCCTCCCTCTGCAATTTTTTGGAAGAGTTGGAGAAGGATTGGTGTTAGCTCTTCTCTAAATGTTTGATACAATTCACCTGTGAAGCCATCTGGTCCTGGATTTCTGTTTGTTGAAAGATTTTTAATTACGGTTTCACTTTCAGTGCTTGTGATAGGTCTGTTTATATTTTCTAATTCTTCCTGGCTCAGTCCTGGAAAATTGTACCTTTCCAGGAATTTGTCCATTTCTTCACGGTTGTCCATTCTATTGGCATATAGTTGTTTGTAGTAGTCTTTTATAATCCTTTGTATTTCTGCAGTGTCGGTTGTGATTTCTCCTTTTTCATTTCTAATTTTATTGATTTTTGTCCTCTCCCTTTTTTTCTTCATGAGTCTGGCTAAGGATTTATCAATTTTGTTTATCTTCTCAAAGAACCAGCTTTTAGTTTTATTGATCTTTGCTATTGTTTTCTTCATTTCTATTTCATTTATTTCTGCTCTGATCTTTATGATTTCTTTCCTTCTACTGGCTTTGGATTTTCTTTGTTCTTCTTTCTCTAGTTGTTTTAAGTGTAGGTTTAGATTGTTTGAGATTTTTCTTGTTTCTTGAGGTGAGATTGTATTGCTATAAACTTCCCTCTTAGAACTGCTTTTGCGGCGTCCCATGGGTTTTGGGTCATTGTGTTTTCATTGTCATTTGTTTCTATGTTTTTTTAAAATTTCTTCTTTGATTTCTTCAGTGATCTCTTGGTTATTTAGTAGCACACTGTTTAGCCTCCATATATTTGTGTTTTTTACAGTTTTTTTTTTCCTGTAATTGATTTCCAATCTCATAGCGTTGTGGTCAGAAAAGATGTTTTATACAATTTCAATTTTCTTAAATTTTCCAAGGCTTGACTTGTTACACGAGATGTGATCTATCCTGGAGAATGTTCCACGTGCACTTGAGAAGAAAGTGTATTCTGCCACCTTTCGGTGGAATGTTCTATAAATATCAATTAGATCTATCTGGTCTATTGTGTCATTCAAAGCTTGCGTTTCCTTATTCATTTTCTGTTTGGATATCTGTCCATTGGTGTAAGTGGGGTGTTAAAAGTCCCCTACTATTATTGTGCTACTGTCGATTTCTCCTTTCATGGTTGTTAGCATTTGCCTTATATATGGAGGTACTCCTATGTTGGACACATAAACATTTATAATTGTTATATCTTCTTCCTGGATTTATCCTTTGATCATTATGTAGTGTCCTTCCTTATCTCTTGTAACAGTCTTTATTTTAAAGTCTATTTTATCTGATATGAGTATTGTTACTCCAGCTTTCTTTTGATTTCCATTTGCATGGAGTATCTTTTTCCATCCCTTCACTTTCAGTCTGTATGTGTCCCTAGGTCTGAAGTGGGTCCTTTTTAGACACCATATATATGGGTCTTGTTTTTGTATCCATTTAGCCAGTCTGTGTCTTTTGGCTGGGGCATTTAATCCATTTACATTCAAGGTTATTATAGATATGTATGTTCCTATTACCATTTTCTTAATTGTTTTGGGTTTGTTTTTGTGGGTCTTCTTCTTCTCTTGTATTTCCCACTTAGAGAAGTTTCTTTAGCATTTGTTGTAAAGCTGGTTTGGTGGTGCTGAATTCTCTTAGCTTTTGCTTGTCTGAAAAGCTTTTGACTTGTCCATCGAATCTGAATGAGATCCTTGCTGGGTAGAGTAATCTTGATTGTAGGTTTTTCTCTTTCATCACTTTAAGTATATCCTGCCACTCCCTTCTGGCCTGCAGAGTTTCCACTGAAAAATCAGCTGATAACCTTATGGGGATTCTGTTGTATGTTATTTTTTTTCCCTTGCTACTTTTAATATTTTTTCTTTGAATTTAATTTTTGTTTGTTGGGTTAATATGTGTTTTGGTGTGTTTTTTCTAGGGTTTATTATGTATGGGACTCTCTGAGCTTCCTGGACTTGGGTGACTATTTCCTTTTCCATGTTAGGGAAGTTTTCAACTATAATCTCTTCAAATATTTTCTCAGACCCTTTCTTTTTCTCTTCTTCTTCTGGGACCCCTATAATTCGAATGTTGGTGCGTTTAATGTGGTCCCAGAGGTCTCTGAGATTGTCTTCAATTCTTTTCATTCTTTTTTCTTTATTCTGGTCCTTGGCAGTTATTTCCACCATTTTGTCTTCCAGCTCACTTATTCGTTCTTCTGCCTTAGTTATTCTGTTATTGATTCCTTCTAGTGTATTTTTCATTTCAGTTATTGTGTTGTTCATCTCTGTCTGTTTGTTCTTTAGTTCTTCTAGTTCTTTGTTAAACATTGCTTGTATTTTCTCAATCCATGCCTCCATTCTATTTCCGAGATTCTGGATCATCTTTACTATCATTACTCTGAATTCTTTTTCAGGTAGATTGCCTAGTTCCTCTTCATTTATTTGGTCTTGTAGGTTTTTATCTTGCTCCTTCATCTGTGACATATTTTTTTGCCATCTCATTTTTTTTTTAATTTTTAATGAGTGGGATTGTGTTCCTGTCTTACTGGTTGTTTGGCCTGAGGCTTCTAACACTGGGGTTTGTAGGCTGTTGGGTAGAGTTGGGTCTTGGTGCTGAGATGAGGAACTCCATGAGACCTCACTCTGATGAATATTTGCTGGGGTCTGTGGTTCTCTGTTAGTCTAATGGTTCTGACTGGGAGCTCCCACCGCAGGAGCTTCGGCCTGACCCGGGGCTCATGAACCAAGATCCCACAAGCCACCTGGGGGTGGCAAAAAAAAAGGAAACACACACACATCAATAACAAAGTAAAAAATAAAATTAGACCAGGAAACTAACAGATATGTTAGGAAGAATATAAAAATAAATATACAGATGAATCAACAACCAGAAGGTACATCAGTACCACAATAGTTAAAAAGAGGAGGGAAAAGAAAAAAAAAAAAAAAAGCAGGGGAAAAGGCCTTGGCTGTGAAGGACGGGGCTTAAGCAAGGGCGATGTTTGGGTGGTGGGCGGGGCCAATGCTCAGGACCCACAGGGCTGGAAAAGGCCCTGGGGGCTGTGGGGGGTGGGGCTTAGGGTCAAGGAATGGAAGGGGCCCCGGCGCGCCCCCCACCCCTGGTCTCAGAGGGCAGGGCACCTCACCTGGGAGCACAGCAGGGTTCCTGGACTCAAGTGGGCAGGGCAAATGCCCTCCTCTCCTCTCCTGCTCCTCCTGTCTGGGAGGGCCCCTCCCGTCTGCCTCTCCTGATCTCCCCAGCCTCCCTCCTATGCCTCCAAGGACCTATGTGGCCTGGAGGGGGCTTTGGAGGGCGGGGGACTGGCCTGGGATCTCAGCAGGCTCCCCGTGCCCCAGTGGGTGGGCAATTGCCCTCTGCTCCTCTCCTGTTCCTCCTGGATGGCTCCTCCCACCTGCCTCTCCTGATCTCCCCAGCCTCCCTCCCCTGCCACCAGGACCCAAGTGGCCTGGATGGGGCTTTGGATGGGGGGAACCGGCCTGGGAGCTCAGCAGGCCTCCCGGCCCGAGTGGACCAGGTGATCGCCCTCTGCTCCTCTCCCGCTTTTCCTGAAGAGTCCCTCCCGCCTGCCTCTCCTGATCTCCCCAGCCTCAGGGGCACCGATCCTGTCTGGCCTCCCCTTCTCCTCACCCCTCAGTCCCCCTACGTCATACCGGTTCGCTTTGGGGTTCCTCCCCTCTCCTTGGGCATCAGAGTCCCCCACCAGCAGCCGGCAGGTGCCCTAGTTGTGGTGAGATGCTAATTCCACATCTTCCCACGCCGCCATCTTGACTCTGCCTCCATAGAGCTTTTTAAAATGACTCATCTCTACCAAAATATAACTCTCTCAAGTATTATTCTTAAAATTCACATGTCTTTAAAAGCTCAGCATCATCTATATTTGAGCCATGTGTCCAATTTGTGGTTTTAATTATTTTTGAGTTCTAAGGGTACCGGGAGTAACTGGATTGCAAAGCATATGGTTTCTGCTGTCCAGAATGGGGTTCCTTGGGGGCGATTGGATAACTGAAGTTTGTAGAATATGAAATCTAGGGGATCTGGGGACATTTTCAGAAGGCACGCATCTCAATTTGATCACCAAAATGCCTGCAGATAATTCTGACAATTTACATGCTGTACAGGTTCTTTGTTTCTGTTTTGTCTAGTGATGTAATTGGTGTTATTTTAATCTTTCATTTTATATTGATCTAATCTTTTAATGTTTGCTCTGGCAAATATATGGAAGAAATCCAAGGCACTGAGGTTTATTAATTTGCCTAAGTTAAGGCACATAATAGATTTGTGAGATCTATGAGAGTCATTCCTTACAATGTCAACTTCAGTATGATGAAGTTTTCCCCATTTGTATAATTTGAAACTCATTAACTTAAATATTTAGTGAGCATTCACCTTTTGCATAGAAATGCTCTGTAATGGCCTGAAAAATGTGTGAATCATGTGCATAGTAACTTGTATGAATTCAGAGAACAAGGAAATCTCTGATATAAGTTGTAGCTGACTCTCCTGGCAAATATTTTAATTTGTTTTATATTTTACCCAACAGTGGGGAAGAATGGATTCTACAAAGAAGAATTGCCTGTAAATATCTATTAGTATGTTTCTTTTATGTTTTTTTAAGGAAAGGATCTTTGAATTCAAAACTAATTCTCGGCTAATAGGACATCCATAGGTCCTTTCCAGATTTAAAAAAGAAAAAGAAGAAGAAGAAAAAAAAAGAAAAAGAAAACCGTGTTTACTAGAAGTTAGTGGCCACACTTTGCATATAGCTCAGTACTGTGCTGTGTTGCTCAAGACTTCAATGTATTTCTCTGCCAAGCTGTGATTCTGATTTTGCTTTACTGACTTAATTAAGAAAGAGATGCTTCCATTTCTATAGCGCTAAAGTGAACATGAGTTTACAGTTAAGATGATGAGTTAAGCCTAATCTTACTTCTAGTCTCTAGTTGGCCCTAGACATGGTGGACTTCAGACACCTTGAATTTTGAAGGGTAGGTTGATCATAATGCTGGTGAAAAGTTTAAATTAGTTATCAATTAAAAACATTTTTAAAATAAAGTAAATTGTATTTATTTTGAATACAACAAATAATACATGAATTCATTCTCAGTATAAAAATGTTTTTCAAAACTATTGATAAAGTAAAAATCTTTCCTGATTTACCCAGAAGTAACCACTGTAATCTATTTGATTCATCATCTGAACAGGTCTTTTCTTGTATGTGCATTCATGTATAAGAACATTTATAAGTATAGTGTTATTTCATGTACTTTAAACATACAGTGTGTATGGTAGTGTATCTACTGTTTTGCAAATATTTCAGTTTCAGTTTCTCGCTTAACGATGTGTCTTGGAGATAATCCCATGTCAGTTTACACAGAATTGCCTCATTTGTTTAAACTGCTGCTTAGGATTTCATTCTATGGACATATTATAATTAATTCCAACATTCCTCTACCAGGGGCCATTTACATTGCTAGGACATTTTTGCTACCTCAAATAATTTTCATGAATATCCTAGTATATACCTGCTTAATATTATTTAGGTATGGAGAATAAGGCCAAAAAACCAGGAGATGACTACCATTGAAAAGATAATTTGTCGTACTCACAGATCGCAAGAGAAGGTGGCTGTCTTGCCATGGGTGGCCACACAGGAAAGCCCTGGGGTTGGTTAGGAGGCAGAGAGAGATGGGAAACTGTGGGCAAGAACCTTTATTATGGTTTCAGCAGCAAGGAATGGGAGGGAGTTGCAGGGTAAGCAGGTTTAGGATAGGCTACTCTGAGTAACTTAGCAGGCTCTGGGGCACAAGGGCTGTCCCTAATTGTCTGGTACCTGGCCTTGGGGTGATTAGAGCAGGTGGCTAGTGACCCTGAGTGTAAGGCCTGATAAAGTAGGTGGTTGGAGGTATAGGCTCCAGATGGGTTTGCATTTAAAAACCATGCTCAACAGACAAGTTGTTTACTCTCTCTAGGAATTTGCTTACCCTTGGAGGAGGGGGGAGGTGGTTAGTCCTAATGTCAGCAAGTCCCCAGATGTCAGAGGATCAGAACACAGAAAATAAGACACCTTCTATTTAAATATCCTCCATTTTAACTCCCTGTGCAAGCTTCTAAAGGATTGCACAAGAGAAAACAGATTAAAGATATTCTATGTTAATCACGTTAAACAAATTGTAGTAATGATTTTGAAATTTTATATATAAGATTAAGTTACCAAGGCGGTTGAATAATCTCCATATTTGAAAGTAGGATTGAACGTAAAGAGTGAATAAGGGACTTCCCTGGTGGCATGGTGGTTAAGAATCTGCCTGCCAATGCAGGGGACATGAGTTCAAGCCCTGGTCCGGGAAGACCCCACATGCCACAGAGCAACTAAGCCTGTGCGCCACAACCACTGAGGCTGCGCTCTAGAGCCTGCGAGCCACAACTACTGAGCCCACGTGCCACAACTACTGAAGCCCGTGTGCCTAGAGCCAGTGCTCCACAACCAAGAGAAGCCACCGCAAAGAAGAGTAGCCCCCATTCACTGCAACTAGGGAAAGCCCATGCGCAGCAACGAAGATCCAACGGAGCAATAAATAAATAAATAAATAAATAAATAAATTTATTAAGAGTGAATAAAACAGGACGTTCCTCCCAACGCAAGGGGATGAAATCGGATCTCACAAATTGCTGGAGATTAGCGTGCTCTGTTTGGTCTGTGACTCTTAATGTTCTTATCAATAAAACGGGAAAGAGGGTCATAGAGAAACCAAGTCCATATAGGCAATGGAGCAGATTCATTTTGGCCAACAAACAAAAAGTGATATTTCTAGATGTATGACGTTCAAAGCATGGATGGTTGGAGATATTAAATCACTGACCAAATCCTTCGGAATGATTTTAGAATATATACTATTTCCTCTTTCTCTGTGGTGCTGGTGGTGGTATCGGATGTCAGGGAGGGGCTTACAGATAGGCTACAATCATTTGCACAGCTGTTCTATGGTAGATAAATGTTTAACTAATTCCCCTATATTTAGTCCTCTTTTTCATACCTTCCCTTCGTATCTGTTAACTTTTGCCCAGTGGTTTTTTTTTTTTTTTTTTTTTTTTAAATTATTTTTATTTATTTATTTATGGCTGTGTTGGGTCTTCGCTTCTGTGCGAGGGCTTTCTCTAGTTGTGGCAAGTGGGGGCCACTCTTCATCGCGGTGCGCGGGCCTCTCACTATCGCGGCCTCTCTTGTTGCGGAGCACAGGCTCCAGACGCGCAGGCTCAGTAATTGTGGCTCACGGGCCCAGTTGCTCCGCGGCATGTGGGATCTTCCCAGACCAGGGCTCGAACCCGTGTGCCCTGCATTAGCAGGCAGATTCTCAACCACTGCGCCACCAGGGAAGCCCTGCCCAGTGGTTTTAAGAAGATCGTGACTCCCACTTCCTCTGAAATACCGCCCCATGCAGCTAGCCCTCTGACTGTTTCAGGGGTTAGCACGCTGCTAACCACTTACTATCTCTTGGACATTAAAAAAAAATCTCATTAACTAACAGCCCCCTTCCTTTCTCTTCTTTGTTATGGCTTTATTCACTTTTGTATGTCATTGTGATGGGGTCTCAGAGAGGAGGGGGCAGATATCTTTGTTCTATTTGCTTCCTTGAATGAGACTTTCCCACTCTAAAAAATTATTTAGACTGCAAGATTTTGCCATGGTTCATGGAAAACAGAGAATTCAAAACACAATTTAAAAAATTCTGTAATGGTTGGTTCAAAGTGCAAGAAATCTAAAACATATTTTTAATTTTAGTTAAATCTCCACTTTTAAACAGCATACACTGAGCAATAACCCATATTCTCATGTGACCTGCTTAGAGAATAGTATGCCCCAGTGCCTTCAGTCCTGAATTTACAGCTTCTCTGTTTCGGGATTGGCCTGTTTTTCAATACTTTGTACTACTAGAAAGACACATATTGGCAAAGAGCATTCTGCTTCTCCAAGCCTGTTTCTCCAGGCAAATGCATTTTTTCCCTTTTAGCAAAGCTCTGGATTAATAAAATATTACCATACTTTTGAGGTTGTGTTAGTGAATCCACAGTCTCATATAATTAGCAAGCTGATGAATCATTCTTAAATGCAATGCAATATAATACCATCTCATATTGGCAACATTTTTTTTGGTTTATTATTTCCAGGGGAATGGCAGTGTTGTGCACATGCTACTCTCTCCCTTCTTTCTCTTTCCCTTTCTCTCCCTCTCTCTCTCTCCCCTTCTCTCAGAGCTGGGGCTTCCCTGGTGGCGCAGTGGTTGAGAATCTGCCTGCGAATGCAGGGGACACGGGTTCGAGCCCTGGTCTGGGAAGATCCCACATGCCACGGAGCAGCTGGGCCCGTGAGCCACAACTATTGAGCCTGCACGTCTGGAGCCTGTGCTCTGCAACAAGAGAGGCCGCGATAGTGAGAGGCCCGTGCACCGCGATGAAGAGTGGCCCCCGCTTGCCGCAACTAGAGAAAGCCCTCACACAGAAACGAAGACCCAACACAGGCAAAAATAAATAAATTAATTTAAAAAAAAAAAGATCAGAGCTGACCAATCTGGAAAGCTGTAATCACTATGAAATTTGTGATCAGAAAAGTGTATATGAATAGGTGAACCTTTTAGTAGAAAAACTTGCAAATGATGGATTTTTTTTTTTTTTTGAAAATCCTAATTCCTGGTGAGTTGGTGATTCAACATAAAACTTCCCTTCAAGATTCAAACATATTTTGTTTTTTATTTGTTGCTAGCACCCGTTGTCTTTGACTCCTAGATCACTACATTTACCACTTAGCTATTATGGGATGAGATTTAACTGTGGTTGTCTTACGATGATGTATGACCTGACTATAATAGCATCAGCAAATTGCTGTTGCATTAAAACATTTTAAAATCAAGTTCATAAAATAGAAAGAAGTTAGTGAGAACTCAAAAGTGGAAAGCAAATGTGAGGGACTGTCCCCTTACTTGCATGTTCAGTGTTCCAAGAACAATGACTAAATATTAGTAGTTCCTCTGAGAAATTTATAAGCAAATAAGGATATAACACAAATAAAAATATGAAGCAGATGAAAATAAGGGTTGGGCAAAGTCTTACATACAGTCCAATGTAGTAGTTAAAAACATGGATTCCATCTGGGTCAAACAGTCCTCAAGTCAAATCTGAGCTCCAAAATTTATGAGACAAATGTAATATATGCCTCGATTTATTTACTTATAATACTGAAATGATAATAGCACCTACTTCCCAAGATTGTTAGGATTAGATTAAATAAGAAAATGGCTAAAAGAACTTATACAATGCTTTGGGCATAGAACCCAAGTTTACTAAGACTTAAATATCATTTGATACTGATTACTGGTCTCAAGGATGGGCATGAGACACTGAAACCAAGGTCATGACTATTATTTCTAAAGAGCAGGCGGTGAAAGTAAATTACATCTGGAAGGAAGATCTGAAATTAAGAAATAAAGTGAAGGTCAATTATCAGGTAGAAACAGGTAAATGTCATAGTCAGTCTGATAAGACCAAGTAGAGTGAAGAGTTGAAGTGAGTTAATTGCTGGATGACAGAAAGGAAGGTGCTAAGTGTTGACGGGACCTAGACTTGAGGTTATGGTTAAAAGCCAAGATCAGCACCTGGCAGAAGCAAATGAAGAAGCAGGAAGTTGAGGCTTGAAGTAGGTTGTGGGGCGAGCCTCACTCGTGCTGTCAGACTACAGCTTGCTGGCAAGGGTCTTCATTTTCATTAGTATTTTTTAAATATAAAAAAACTACATCATTATAAGAAGTTTAAACAATACAAAAGGATAAAAAGAAAAAAGGTGGCTTTACTCATCACCACATTTCATTTCAGAAAAAAATCACTGGTAAAATTTTGATTATATTTTCAGATATTTTCTGAACATGGCTCTCTGTCTAGATAGATAGATAGATTATATACAGTATGGGACATTATATAAAGACATATATTATATAATAAATTATATATAAAATGTATAGATAAATATATAAAATGTTATAGATTATATAATAGATATATATAATATTTTATATATAAAATAGCTAGAGAGAGAGAGAGAGAGAGAGAGAGAAGATTCCTTTTCTTTTATGTAGAAATGGGATCATACTAACCTTTGTTTTTCACTTAACAATATTGTTTGAATATCTTTCCACATGCATTTCATATGCACGCCATTCATATGTATCTACTGAGTTGTTTTAAATGACTGAATTATATTCCATTGTATTGGTGGTGCATAATTATTTGACCAGTTAGATCGATATTTATATTGTTTCCAGTGTTTTGCTGTTACAAACCGTGCTGCAATAATTTCTCTTATTTATTTATTTATTTATCTACTCATGCAGTAACACATACAGGATAAATTCTAAGAATAAGATTTCTGAATAAAACACCAGGTGCCCTTTGATAAATCAAAAAACTTACCCTCTAAATATTGTATAAATTTGAATTCCCCAAAGGTATAATAGAATAGCTTATAGTTTTCTATATCCTTATCAACATAGTATACATAAACAAATGATATCTAGATTAATAACTTTAAATATTTTTTGTTAAAGTATAACATGCCTGTGGAAAAATGCACAAATTGTAAGTATGCATATTGATAAATATTTACTAAGAGAACACACCCATAAATTAAAATCCACTCAATAAACAGTATATTAATAATATATTACAGTACCCCAAAGGAATCCTTGTGTCCTTCTTAGACACCCTCCTTTGCTCCTACATACATGTCTTTCCATGATGCTTCATTTTACCATTTTGAGCTTTATATAAAATGTAATAAAACAGTATATACTCTTTGATTTCTTTCCATGAACATTCTGTATGAGGAGCATAGTGGAGTGTTCATTGCTGTATAATATTCCATTCTGAAAAATATTTATTTGCCTGTTTTCCTTTTGACAGACACACGGGTTACTTATAGTTTGGACTATATCAAATAAGACTGATAATTGTTGCACCTGCCCCATAGTGCACATATTACTGTTGTGTAAGACTAAGATTGCTAGGTCACACAGTGTGTGTATGTTCAGTATTTGTATACTGCCAAACAATTTTCCAAAGTTCTTGTATCAATTTATAATCACCAAACTTTTAACTGCTAATCTGATGTTTGGAAAAAGGTATCTCTTAGCTTTAATGTACAATTCTTTAATTTTATGTATGGTTGATTATAGTTTCTTATATTATTAGGCCAGCCTGAATTTTATTTCTTTGTGAGTAACTATACCCATCTCTTTGGGTTACCTGCATACTTTTATGAAATAAGATGATTATATTTGTGGTTTTAAAATTTTAGTGACATATAAGTAATTTGGACTTTTATTTTTATTGATTTGCTTTTTGAATCTACTTGGCCTTTTTCAACTAAGAAAAACATTTTGTTTCTCCTAATTTAGCTTTGATTACTGCTTCTATGCCAAAATATCTATATGTGGATTGCATGTTGTCTGTCTTGTTCTTTAACGGCATCACAGTAAGAATAAGGCCAGAGAGGCTGAGTAATTTTCCCAAAGTTACATGGTTAGGAAGTGACAGAATCAGGATTTTTTTTAAATAGGAGAAGTAAGTTGCAAAAACAGATTTCTTTTCCTCCCTACACTCCTCAAGCTCCACTCCCCACCAAATATGGAAGCCAGTGCTATAGTTAATTCCCTAAATGGAGATTACCCCCCATCCCCATTTGGGTTTCTGTTCATAGACCATGGATTCTTAAAAATCAAAACAAACTGACACTTAACACAGTGAAAACCAGTTTTTCTCTGCCTGGCTTCTTTCCCTTATGTACAAATGAGTTTCAATAGTAAAATGGATTGAATTATATTAGAAGCGGGGTGTTTTTTTTAAATTGAGGTATAGTTGATGTACTATATATATGTATATGTGTATATATATAATATATATATATATATTTTTTTGCTATTCCATACAGTTTATGGGATCTTAGTTCCCTGACCAGGGATCGAACCCAGGTCCATGGCAGTGAAAGCCCACGTCTTAACCACTGGACCACCAGGGAAGTCCCAGATGTACAATATTATATAGGCCAATTATATAGCCAATATTTTTTAATAACTATAAATGGAGTATAACATTTAGAAATTAGGAATCACTATGTTGTACACCTGAATCAGGATTTGAATGCAAGCAATCTGGCTTTGAATTCCTGATTTTATCAACCTTCTACTCTAAACTTAAGACATTTTCATTTATAGTCCACAACATGTGCTATTAGAGTTTCTGATGAATCCATTTTGTTCCTTACTGCCTCCACTGTGGATTTTAATTTTACTGTTGTATTTTTACTTTCCATAAAAGCCTTTTTAATTTCCACTTCATCTCATTGTTTTCTTCTAGGGACTGTGCTCCTCATTCTCAATGGCTCCTGTTCATTTCTCACCTTAATTGATTTAGTATTTTCTTCTTCTTCTGTTGATGTCACTGAGACCTTTCTAGTGACTTTTTAATCTTTTTTTTCCCCTAGGCTCCTTGATTTCTCCTATATCTTAACTCTTGGCTTTCCCCAGGGATTCTTCAGCTGTCTTCTTCCTTCCTTTCTTCTCTGATATACACTTTACATTCTATCTCATTAATTTCCGTGCCTTTAAGTACCTACATATATGTGACTCCCAAATACATAATTTCACCCCAGGTCTAATCCTGAACTATATAGCAGTATATTGATTCCAGCAATGTTTGTTGAGTACCTGTTTTCCAGGTACATGTGAGACACTAGCCATTTCCACCTGGATCTTACACAAGCACCTTAAACCTTAATCTCACCACATCTTCCTCCAAATCTGCTTTTTTTTTTAAAATTCCTGAACCACCTATCCTGGTGAATCCTAATGTCACTAGTTGCATAAGCCAAAAAAGAAAAAGTGAAATTAACTTCAGAAAACTCTATTTATTTTACCTTAAATTCTATCATCTTTATTCTATTTCTGTTGTGTCAGAACTTGATGTGTCAGTTAGGATTGCATTCATTCTGCTGTATTTCTAACTACAAGCAATTTACCCAATTAGTTTTTTTCAAATAACAAGATATTCAAAGGCCAGGACTGGTGCAGAGTTTAGTTATGCTGTCGGGGATTAGGGGTCTATCACTCTACCAAACTAAACATGTTGAAATCCATTCTTACGTTGTGGCCCCATATTGCAAGATGACTTAAAATGTAAGGCATTGTGTCTGCATTTCAGGCAGTAGGAAGGGGAAAGGCAAATAGTACTCTGGATCGGTCTTTTCCAAAAGAAAATTCAACTAACCTCAAAGAAAATTCAACTAACCTCAAATTTTCTGGAATTATGTGATATGGTCCCACCCAGAAGCAAAGAAGTCTAAAAACAAAATATTTTTAGCTGGACACATTGCTGCCCTAATCAGTACTGTGGTTATGCAAGCTAACTGGTAAAACATGGATAATGAGTAAGCAATTAGCAGTATCTTACCCACCTGATAGGTAATAGCTTCATTTAAAGATGAAGTTTCAATGAAGCAGACAAAATGATAAAAGGATATAAAAAGAATCAGGAGATTTATTTTCACAGTAGAAAAAGAAAAACAAAAAGACTTTAAGGGGGAATAAATAATTAATAATATAAAAATAAATGTAGTTTAATATAACCTTTTTATAAAATATATATTTATAAAGTTTTATATTTATAAATATATTTAAAATTAAATATAAATATATTAAGAGTAATATTAAAAGTTTGAAAGGTTAAGGATAAAAAGACTAAAGGAAATATTACTGTTTGATAATCAGGGATAAAGTGGGACCTCTCTAGGGGGTAATTTCAGGACAGTTTTAAAGTGAGTGACAGTTGTAATTAGAACAATGGGTAACAGCACAATAGGTTAGAAAAGTTCAAGGAAGGTTCTTTTTTTAAGCTAAGGGAGGCTTGAGAATATTTTGGCTTTAAGTCGAGGAGTTAGTGAAGACTGAAGATGCAAGGAAAGGGAAACAAAATTGTAAAAACAAAATACTAGAGGCAGCAGGAGAGAATGAGATCAAAAGCACAACTGGACAGCGTAGCTTAGAATAGGAAAGGATATACTTTTTTTTTCAGATGAGAAATGGGGAAAAGATAATTACAAAATATTTACTAACTTTAAAATTTAACAGTTTAGGGACTTCCCTGCTGGCACAATGGTTAAGAATCCGCCTGCCAAGGCAGGGGACATGGGTTCGAGCCCTGGTCTGGGAAGATCCCACATACCGTGGAGCAACTGAGCCCATGCGCCACAACTACTGAGCCTGTGCTCTGGAGCCGGCAAGCCACAACTACTGAGCCCGCATGCCTAGAGCCTGTGCTCCGCAAAAAGAGAAGCCACCGCAATGAAAAGCCTGTGGACCGCAATGAAGAGTAGCCCCTGCTCGCCGCAAGCAGAGAAAGTCCGTGTGTAGCAACAAAGATCCAACACAGCCAAAAATAAATAGATAAATAAATAAATTTATTTTTTAAAAAATTTAACAGTTTAATTCAACAAATATTTATTGAGTACTTTCCAGATACCATGTCTTTGTGAAATGCTGGAGATTATAAGATGAATGAGACAAATTTTCTACTCTGAAGGACATTTACAGTCTAATATATATATAACACATGTAGACTGTTATGATAACTATTATAAGATATGTAACAGCTATAGCAACAATTTACAAAATTCTTGATTAAATTCTCCCTGATCTGGGGGTTAGGGTCAGGGAGGATTTTATCTTAGCGTGATCAGAAAAATTGTGTAACTTCTTGAATTTTCATCCAAAGGAAAACAAACCTTTCTTCTATTGAAAACATGTTAAAGAGATAGTTGAATATGAATAATTCTACCCCAATGAGTCTCTACATTTTTTTTAATGTTTATTTTTTATTTATTTATTTTTCTTATTAGTCATCCATTTTATACACATCAGTGTATACATGTCAATCCCAATCACCCAATTCATCACACCACCACCCCCACTCTACATTTTTTTTTAACATACTAGTTATAGATCCCTTGATGTCTAAACACATCCAGTGATAAGAAACTAATTTTCCCCTAAAGAACTCAATCTATTGTCTCAGTAATCCCAAGAAACTTATTTTTATGTTATTCTAAGATAATTAAAATTTATCTGAGGAAATTTAAAATTAAATTTAAAATTATCTAAGATAATTTAAATAATTGTAAGAAATTATTTTACATTATTTTATATTAATTTCAAAATATCCTCCTTTTTAGAGCAATAGCTCTTTTTGTACCTTCCAGAACTATACATGCAAGATCGCTCTTTGTTCTATATAACTAAGTAAAATTATCATACTCAGTCATACTATTTTCTTTCCAAGCTGACCCCCCTTAATTCATTCAATGATTGCTTACATGACATTGTTTTCTAACCCACTCATTATTCTGATAATTTTTAGTTTGAAGATTTCACAGTCCATTAACATTATGAACTCAAGTGTATTCTGAATAACTACAGTCTTCTGAGTGTGAAGTTGGTTTTAGTCTCTTACTGGCAACTGCTTTCATTTTTTAAGCCGTGTAAGATAACTTATATTAGTCTTTCTTGACTCCCCCCATTGTTCTTTCATCTTGTAATTATATTTCTGTTATTTAACCTTTCATTTCATAATAACTCGGCTGGCTCACTCTATAGGAAAGGGGCCTGGAGTAATTGACATTTGGACAGCTTGAACAATGTTAGATAGGGTAAGAAAACAGGGAATCATAGTTCTGAACAAAGTACTACAAAATAGAAGACAACAGTTAATACTTACAACTAAGAGTTGAGGAGGATGAACAATTATTTTAAAGAATCTGACCAATTTATGGTTTTCCATTGAAGAGCTTGACCAGCCCTTAAACCCAACAGGCTAGCTGAGGCCCAAATGGCAAGTCAGAAATGGGTGAAAGTGTCCAAACCATGGGCTTCAAAGGTGATATTGTTCTTTTTGGTCTTATAAAGCAGTGTGCCTGGGGCTCCTGCAGCATCAGGAGAGAGAGACACCATGGCTTCTACCAAGATGCTGCTGTTCTTGCTCCTGACGGCCTTGCTGGCCCTGAGCTCAGCTCAAGGCACCGATGAAAGTAAGAAGGGGAAATGGGGATCATACAAGGGACGATGGGGTAAAGATTCATGAAGAAGAGTAGGGCTGGATTGGCCCTTCTCAGAAACTAAGTATTTTACTTCCTAAGAGTAAGTTAATAAAAGAGGAGGCAACATTAGTTTCTATTTTCCACCAATTGCAAATATCTCTCTGAAAACCTGGGCTTAAGTCCTAAGCCAGCATCTTCATGGTATGAATTTTGCTGTTTTTAAATATATGGACTTTAAATTATTCACTCTGTTTATATAAAAAAGCTCATCTAAATTGAGTGAAAATTCTATAATTCATCTAGATAACTCATTTCTTTAACATCAAACACTTGAACACTCACAAATATTGAGAATTTTGACTGAATTTTCATATATTTCATCAAAATTTTGACATTAAGTAGGCATTATTAATTTTTTCTCTCCATTACATTACTTACTCTTTTAAAATACTTATAGGTCAGGTGACAACTACTTGGCAGGCCTGCATTTATACTAAATCTAGGGATTCGTAGAAATGGATAATTTCAGGCAATGATGAAGGAATTTATGTATTACAAAAGAAGAAGGTTAATTCTTTATCAATCGGTGGCTCTTTTAAATAGAGAAGATGGATGGCATATCTTAATGGTAACAAATATCCAGATACAAAGTTAAAATCCAGGTAATTGTTTAAACGACTGCAAATATCAGACCTTTTGTAAGACAATTGGAAGTTGGAATGAAATTTTATTCACTTATGAAATGTTTGTCTTTATGTAGAAGCAACCTAAGTCAAAAAAATAGAAATATTAAACAAATACACGAAATTCTAATAGATAACCTGAGCTTAAACCTGTTTACACATAGTGAGACAAAGTTGTTGCTCATAGGTAAGGTTAATTCTAAAATGGTAATATTAGATTTCTCTGAAACACATGTAAGTTTTAATATGGATCTATAAAAGGGTATTTTATGATAAAACTCTTTGAGCCTCAAACTCTGCACTTTGTGGTAGTTTGGATATTAAATGGGGAATAACAGTAAATCTCTGAGGAAAGATTATTTTTTTAAAAAGTATGCACTGGAATTTTGTCTATGCCTGGTCCTGTAAATATATTAATTATTCACTGCAACACTCTGAATTATGAACCTTCACATTTTATGTTTGAAGCATAACTTTAGAGTTTAAATACTTTGCAGAGCTTACGTAATTAGCAGGTGACAAAGCTGTATTATAGACTCAGACCTGTCAGATTTCAAAGCCCATGAATCTTTCCACTTCATTCTGTGACCTCTCTTTTAGCTTTTACTTCATCTAAAATGGCTTGGAATTGTCTTAAATATGTTGAATATTTTCAAGTTTATATCTCCATTCAACACATCAATTCCTTTGCTCCACATCTCTTCTTGTTTCCAAATTGATATCCTTCTTGAGCTCTGTTCCTAATTCACATAGTTCCCAAGTGCAGCACTGCAGTCTAATCAAGTGCCATGCTATGTTTCCCTGAGTATTTCATAAAACATTTGTTTATCAAAATGTGAATGTTTCAAGTAAAAATATAACTTAAAAGATTGTTAAATGTAGGATGCCCCAAAATACCACCAAAACAATCTGTCACTGAGGCAAAGATGAGTTTACTCTTAATCTTTTTTTTTTTCTCTTATTTTTTCCTTTTTAAATCCTAGGTACTGTTTTCGAAGTCTCTCTTGAAGGACCAGGTAAATCTTTGTTCAAGAAAGTATTCCTTTCTTTTTTCTTCAGAACCTTTTTTTGCTTAGTGTTTTGTCTCTTGAAAGCTCTCAAAATTGAGTCTAGAGAAGGGCAAAAAGGAATAACAAACCCGTAAGTTTTAGTGATCCTCAGTCTATTGTTAGTTATGAGCCATCTCCTTCCTTTTCACATTGGAATCTCTTGTGTCAGAGATCTAGTGTCTGAACATCAGTAGAACTTGCCGCCCTATTCATTTGTAAATGCTTTTCTCTAAATCCTTTTACAACCAATAGCTAATAAGTGAATAACACAAATTCCTTTACTTTTGTAGGAGCATTAGCTCATGGACATTTAACTAATTTGAATCATAAATATACTATGTAATTTAAAAAGTACTCTAGTTGTTCAATCAATAAGTTTACCTTTGCATATTATTTATTTATAGCACTAATGATTCATTCCTTTGTTATGAAGCTTTGATATCTGTTTAAATAATAAGCTGTTTCAGAGTAGGTGAAATTTAAAGCTATTATTAGTTGTACATACATCAGATGAAAAATTTGAAATCAGTTTTAATGACGTGTGTGGGAGTGTGTGTAGGAGGAAGGATTTAAGAAAGGAACAGAGTACGTGAGAGAGCTAATAAATTATTAGTTATGCCACTAAAGAAGTGGAAGAATTTAGTAAATGAATCAAGCAAAAATTTTGTTGCTTAAAGAAAACCTTTACATGCTTAATGATTTTCCCCAGTTTCTGACTTACCAATGACCCTTCCCTTCAGGTTAGGATGTCCTTTCATACTTCATTCTTATTTTCTTTGCAGAAGCCTCTCAGGAGGAAGAGGAAAGCCTCCAAACGATAAGTGAGTTATTTTGGATTCACTCAACTTATTTAGAATTTTTCTAAATGGATTCTAGGAAGCTCTGGCTCACTGGTCTAATCCAAAATTTCTATGATTTTTTACTTACATTTTAAAAATCACACTTAACCTTTAAAATTTCCTTTCTCAACCATTCCACTATATATATATATAGTTTAATCTTATTGGTTCCACATTGCAGAAGAAGCACAAAAGACAAAAAAAGAAAAAAAAGAAGGAAATGATTTGCTTTAGATTTGAGTTTTCTCAGGCCTAGAAAATACGGTCACTGTTTTCCTTCTGATTTTTTTTTTTTTTTTTTGCCTAAGTTACCTGGCCTTGGCTGTCTTTATAAGGGCATGCCTATTTGAGGATTCCCAAAAGAAATGCTTTGATTATCTACATTCTCTACCCTAACATTAATTCAATAAAATGTACTACTTACCAATAACCATGGCAAGGTCCTATTCTTGGCACGAAGGATACAAAGATAAATGAAGCACTGTTCTTGTCCTTAAGGAACTCAGGATCTAATGGAAGATTTAGCTTGGACATAACAATGATCACTATCAGAAAAGTGGCAAAAGGAAGTATCATGGAAGCTCAGAACAGGGGAGAAAAGGGAAGGCCTCAACAGGAGATGTCATGTGACCTCGACCTTGGAGAGTGGAAGTGTAGGGGAGAGCAGAGTGAAACGCATGGCTAAATCAATACATATAATATTTTCAATGATCTAGGAACACTTAATCCAATAAGGCTGAAGTGAATGTAGGAAGATAAAGTTGAAAATGTGGGTTAGTTCCAGATTGTGAAGGATGCTGTGGATGGCAAACTGAATTTGTAATTTATTCTATGGGCAACAAAGAAATTTGGAACAGAAGAGTGACTCAGCAATTTTTTGTGTGTGAATCTGACAAGAAGGAGTAAGCAGCTTGAGATCACAGGCTGTATCTTTTAAGCTTGGAATCTTAGTGTCTGACATAAGGTGCAATACAGTATACAAGCGTGCAATAAAATATATGTTAAATTCACAAGAGAATGATTATAAGAGTGATGGCCATGAGATCAAGAAGAAATAATTGAAAGTTGATGTAAGAGGTGGTGAAGGCTTGGGCTCAGTTATAGGACCAGAAATTTGCAAAAGGAGACAATATAGGCTGGGCTTTACTTTTACTATCTGTTTGAATACAGACAACAGTCTGCAGAAGGTGACAGAAGAAAGAGGAGAGTGAGTGATACATGATTGCTCTGCTATTGGGAAAGGCAGAGTGGCTGCATAATGTCCCCACATTCAATAGATTTGTGTCCAGATATCATGTATTTCTAAAGGCAGATGCAGTGACTCTAATCTGGTGGTTTCTCTCAGACACCATGTGTTATCTGGTAGTTTACAGATGATTTCATGTACACTGCGGCAAGTTCAGGACAGATGGTGGAGTAGAACAGCGGCAGAAACACCAAAAGAGGGGAGATGAAAAACAATGAAAGTAAAAAAGAGGGGAGATGAATGGCCATGTGGCAAACAAGACCTGCTGCCCCTTCTCGTCTAGGTACTGGGGGCCCTGGTCCGGTCACTACCTAACGCCATTTAAACCAATAACACATTACTTCTAACTAAATTTAGATTACGGTAGTTTCCATACTTGCTTCATTTAATTTTATGGCTGACCTTGCTCTTTACTTGTTCCTTTCTCAATCTGTGTTTTCTTGCCTAAGCAGGTGATGAATCCATTGAAGAAACCCCAGAAGAATCACAACTCAAGCCTCAAGGAGAACATGAAGGTCAACGTGGCAAGAAAGGCAAAAATGGGAAGAAAGGTCATGGTCAGCAGCATAGGCCTTGCAGCCAGAATGTCCAGGGAGGCCAAGAAAGCTCATATAGCAGAGGTGGCCGAGGTGGCCAAGGTTGCAGAGGTGACCAGAATGGCCAGGGAAACCCTGGTGGCCAGAGAGGCCAGCGTGGAAAAGGTGGCCAGGGTGGTCAGCATGGTGACCAGTGACAAGGAAGACCAACTAAAGATGTCCTCCAGTGATTCCCTAGGTATTAATTGTACTTTTATCCACTGATCTAGTGTGTTTCTCTTTAAATTCCTAATTCTCTCTTTTGTTTCTGTCCATTTATCGTTTTTAAATCTTGACTTTAATCCCTCTTAAATTCTTTGTCCAGATTTGTCCTTGTCACAAATCTCTTATCTCACACTTATGCATAGAAAAGTCTCCTCCATTCTCATGAAAGCAAGTATTACTTCTACCCTGAGCTTTATTTTCACACCCTTTTCTTATATTAGCATCTTATATTAGCATTGAGCCTTCCCAATTTCCACCTCCCCTCTCTTCCCTTCCCTTCTCTTTCCCCTCCCCTGGCCTCCTCCTGCCTCCTTCTTCTCTTCTCTCTCTTAATGTGATGTCTTGTAATGAGACTATTTAACAGTAGAGATGCCAAGCGTAATTATTACTTCTAATTTTTGTTTCAGAAATTGATAGAGATCTACTGGTGACCATGGACTTTTCAGTGGTCTTGGTATTTCCTTTCTCCAACTTCAAAGCATCAATAAAGTCATCAGCATTAAAGCACTGGCTCTTGTTTTCCTTCTAGGGTCATGGTTCTCAGTAAAGGGACAAGAAGGACAGACTGGGAGATACAAAAACCTGATTGGAATCCAGATGTTCTGTATTGTGAGGCTTTATAGGTAGCTCAAATTTTAATAATCTTGTTGGACTTAACTACCACAAATATTTCAAAGCAAAACCGTTTCATTCTTGAGACCTGTAAGGGAGTTTTCCAAGTTGAGATTATCAATACACATAGACATTCTCAGCTCAGACAGAGAAAATAATCCTGTAAACTCCCTTGATCTCTGGCAGTCTTTCAACGTATGTGTGTCATATTACTATAGTTCTGCTTATTTCTGGGGTTCGAGAAGGCCCCCAGGACCTGTTAGCCTTCAGCATGCCCTGTTGGAGACAGACTTATCTTTCAGCTGTCAGCCAGACAGGCTTCCTCTTGGTTTAGAGACATACAGATATACTTCACGCACTGCATTTAGCTCATACATGTTGCCTCAACTTATTTCGTCTGCATTTTGCATTTGTAAAAATGGTGTGAAGTAAAATCTGCCAGAAAGTGAATATTATGAGTTGAATGATGTCTCCCAGGAATTCATATGTTGAGGTCCTAATGCCAGTATCTCAGAATACGACCTTATTTAGAAATAGGGCTGTTGCAGATATAATTAGTTAAGATGAGCTCATATGGAAATAGGGTGGGCTCCTCATCCAGTATGACTGGTGTCCTTAAGAAGAGGGAAGATTTGGAGACAGACATGTACACAAGAACACCAAATGAAGATGAAGGCAAGATTGCGGTGATGTAGCAGAAGCTAAGGAATACCAAAGATTGCCAGCAAACCACCAGAAGCTGAGAGAGAGGCCAGGAACACATTCTTCTTCACAGCCCTCAGACTGAACCAACACCTTGATCTTGGACTTCTGGTCTGTGAGCAAATAAATTTTGGTTGCTTAAGCCACCCAATTTGTAGTACGTTGTTACAGCAACCCTAGCAAGCTAATAATACAGTGAGAAAATTTACTTACCAGATGTTTTAAATGAATGAGCATATATAGACTAATTACAACACACTATTCCATCTACCTCCAAAGCCTCTGAGTGGAGACCAACAGAGAGAGGTGTTACAGGGAAGCATCCCTCAGCTGGTGGGCTCAGTACAGTCAGGCTAGGAATTGTGCCTAACTGAGAAGTTCGTTGTTTCTCTGAGTGTTAAAATTTGTTTATACCTCCTATGGGGAGTCACGCATGTGAATGTAGGTGGACCAAGCAGATTGACTACAAAATTAGGTGAAGATAAAAATGAAAGCTCTAGTGGACATTTCTAGCAAGCACGTAAGTAGTTTGCTTTTAGTATTAGTATGAATGAAGAATTTACAGGCTAAGGTAACAGAAACAGAAATTAAACATATTTAATTCTGTTTATTCCCACATTCACTACCAGGTTCAGTTCTGGAATCAGATCTAGACCTGGCCTTTTCCTTGGAAGCAGAATTAATCTCTGGTTGTTCTGGCTTTCTCAGTATCCTCATTGACTTTCTTTTGAGTTTCTGAAGTAATGTGATCATTCTGCAGATGGAATTTCACAATGCAAAATGTATGAAAATATACAAGCCTGAGGAGAGGAACATTTGGAAATGACTTGGGTGAGGATTCAGGAAGAAATTAGCAGCTTTTTCTTTACCACGCAAGCAGGGTAGCAGTCCCATTTGTGATCTTTTCCCATTTTCCACTATTTATTGAAAGCATGGGAGATAAAAGTAAAAAATAAAAACCAATCAACCTCATAACACTAGACATTAAAAATAATTGACAGTAATTTACTAGATAATGAGTTGCTATCATTTGAATCAAAATACCGGACAGTGAAGCTCATGGTTTCATACCCAAATCAATACAGTTTTGCATAACACAAGCCTAGCAAACAGGCAAGGATGTTCATAAGTAAACTATGTAACGTCATGGGTTTTTCTCTTTCTTTCTTTCTTTTTTTTCCAGAAAGATATTCCAAAACTTGGCTTTCCTGGTTAAAAACTGCATGCTTAGCAATATTATCTTGAGTTCAGAGCTCTACTCCCCATTTCTTCTCTCCGAATGTCATCTGAAAGAGCAGTCTTGCAGCCCACCAGAGGGAGCCTCCAGTTTCCTCGCATTAAAATCAATCTCTTGATGAAGAGGTAGCCCTCCTCCTAAGACAAAACTTTATGTTAACCAATTTATATCCCAGTTTGAAGTATTGGCAAAGAAATGATCATGCTATTCCACTCTCCAAAAATCTTTTTTGTTGCCCACAAAATAAATTACAAATTCAGATTGCCATTCACAACATCCTTCGCAGTCTGGAACGAATCCACCTATCTCCGAGAGTTTTATCTTCTTGAATTCACTTCAACCTTACTGGATTATTCAGTGTCCCAGACCACTGAAAATGTGATGCTATATGTATAGATTTAGCCATTTCACTCTGCTTTCCCCCAAGCCTCCACTCTCCAAGGTCCAGTTCACATGGCATCTCCTGGATGAGGCCTTCCCTTTTCTCTCCTGCTCTGAGCTTTCCTAATACCTCCTTTTGCCACTTTTCTGAAAGTCATCACTGTAATATCCAACCTAAATCTACCATTAGATCCTGAGCTCCTTAAGAACAGGAACAATGTCTCATTTACCTTCATAGACTCAGAACCAAGAATAGGGACGTGCCAAAGTGATTTTTTAAGGACAATAAAGACAATGCAGAAATTATTGATTTGCATATGTTTGACCACCGGGGCTTAATTATATGATCCTAACTGGAACAGAGGCATGCTCCCTAAAAGTGAATTTCTTCTGCCATACTTAGAGTTCTAAGCAGCAAATTTCTAGCAGTTTTGGAATAGCCCTTCCCCCCAACCCCCCACCCCTGCCACATTTAAATGCCAGTCACAGAGAGGATTCTACTACCCAGTCATTTCTTAAGGATAAAAGTGGGCATTTGTATGTAAATTTTAGTTACGTGTTTTAAATCTTACAATACAGATGTTAAATACAGTCAGCCTGTATTTATCTTGTATTTGTAGGTTCCACCTGCAGATGCAACCAACCCCGGCTTGAAAACATTTGAAAAAAAAATTCCAGAAAATTCCAAAAAGCAAACTTGAATTTGACGCATGCTGGCAGCTACTTATATAACATTTACATTGTATTTACAACTGTTTACATAGAATTTACACTGTATTAGGTATTATAAGTAATCTAAAGACAGTTTAAAGTGCAGGAGGATGTGTGTAGGTTATATGCAAATATTATGCCATTTTGTATAAGAAACTTGAGGATCCATGGATTTTGGTATCTGCGATGGGGGTGGGGGGATCCTGAAACCAATCCTCTTGGATACTGAAGGGCGACTGTACCAGATTATCTGGATCTTTTCTGTATACTTAGAGATCCTAATCAGATTTAGGGAAGAATTTTCTTCACACACGGTGATGACGGGCCTGCACTGAGACTCACAGTTGGTTATCTGTACATATTTTGTCTTCTGCGATGGAGCCGTACGGTTGGTTCCAAAGCAGGCAGAGAGATGACAGTCATCAATAGTGTCTGCCCAGAGAGGCAAGAATTAGACTGACCAAAAACCTGATCACTCACACCTTACTATGCAAGAACTGCTGTCTGAAGCCAAATCTGTGTGTATTTCTATGTGTATTTCTAGTTTTCTGGCACCCAACTAGTACCTGTCTTTCAACATCTACTCAAAACGTGAATGGTTGAAGACAAAAGCTTGCTGATCTAGTAGATAAGTCATTCTGTCCACCTGAAACTTAAGAGCCTTCAATGCTGTGTTCTGACAGATACTAAGTACATCCGTCCCAATTTTATTCTTGAGAACTAGGGAGATAACCACAGGTAGGTATTTGGACCCTCTGGAAGCACTGAAGAATTTGTCCCCCCTAAGCCTCCATTCTCACTCTAAGATGATGATGACATTTTTGTTGCTCTGGTATTAGCGTCAGGTCAAATTCTATATTTAATAGCTCTCAAAATATCTAATTTCCCCTTTCCCCAATTCAAAACTACTCTCTCAAATGAGCACAGTCCCCTTTGAGGAGGGTTGAAGGTTGTGAAAACACCTGCCATGAAAACTTGCAGTGGCTTCGCAAGGTTATTTCTCAATGAAAAACAGCCTCCTCTTCAATGGACTTTCTGTGAAGCGACTCAGAGCTGGAAGCTTGAGAAGGAATAATGACTTTCTATTGCAGTGACTTCTTGGCATTTCAATTTTTCTTACATAATTCAAGAAGTACCTTATTTGACTGTGTATATGCTTGAATCCTAGGAATACCACTTATATGAGTTCTCACCACAGATTCCTCTGAATCAATGTATGGTGACTAGCACTCTGGCTGGACTTGCTGTCCAATATGGTAATGATGGTTAAGTGCTGCAACTGACAATTCCAATGTACTCACTGACACTAAGGAGCCCAGCAGCCTGGGCAGCCTCTCCCACTAGCCAATTCTGACCTACAGAGAACATCCCATCACTGAGTTCTCAGTGATGCCAGCGCTCCCCTCACCAGAGCATTCATTACTGCCTCAGGGAAAGGAATATCCTCAGGGATCTCCTGGGGAACATAGGTAGGTGGTGGGTTCTTGGATTTTATCTAGTCAATCCTTTCTGACATTACTATATTCCTGAACTTTCTGATTTTTTTTAGTACCCTGTCCAGAAAATTGCAGCAACTCCACCTTATACAGAGGCCATCATTGTGTCCAAGCTATAAACCCACAGACCCAAGAATATCAATACACCCCAAGCATAAGAAACAAAAGAAAAATACACCAAGACATATGATAATCAAATTTCTCAAAAGTAGTTTTAATGGGAAAATATTAACATTAGCCAGAGAAAAAGATGCTATGTTCAGAGGAACAAATAAGGATGATAGATTGCCCTTCAGAAATAGTGTGAGCAAGAATTTGCTGTAGCAACATCTTTAAAACACTCAAATAGGGAAAAACCCCAAAACTTCTCAACCTAGAATACCCAGACAAAATATTTTTCAAAACTGAAGGAGAAATTTAGACTTTTTCAGACATAAAAAAACAAAGGGAGGCGCAGTGGTTAAGAATCCTCCTGCCGGGCTTCCCTGGTGGCGCAGTGGTTGAGAATCTGCCTGCCAATGCAGGGGACACGGGTTCGAGCCCTGGTCTGGGAGGATCCCACATGCCGCGGAGCAACTGGGCCCGGGAGCCACAACTACTGAGCCTGCGTGCCTGGAGCCTGTGCTCCGCAACAAGAGAGGCCACGATAGTGAGAGGCCCGCGCACCGCGATGAAGAGTGGCCCCCGCTCGCCGCAACTAGAGAAGGCCCTCGCACAGAAACGAAGACCCAACACAGTCAATAAATAAATAAATAAATAAATAAATAAATAAATAAATAAAAAAGAACTCCGTATTTAAAAAAAAAAAAAAAAAAAGAATCCTCCTGCCAAGGCAGGGGACATGGGTTCAAGCCCTGGTCCAGGAAGATCCCACATGCCGCGGAGCAACTAAGCCCGTGCTCCACAACTACTGAGCCTGCGCTCTAGAGCCCGCAAGCCACAACTACTGAGGCTGCATGCCACAACTACTGAAGCCCGTGCACCTAGAGCCCATGCTTCGCAACAAGAGAAGCCACTGCAATGAGAAGCCTGTGCACCCCAACGAAGAGTAGCCCCCGCTCGCCACAACTAGAGAAAGCCCATGCGTAGCAATGAAGACCCAAAGCAGCCAAAAATAAATAAATAAATAAAAACAAAGGGAATGCACACCCACGACCCACACTACAAGAAATCTTAAAGGACTTCCTCCAGGCAGAAAGAAAATAATACCAGATGGAAATAAGAATCAACACAAAGGACTAAATAGTATTATATGTGGAACTACATGGGTAAGTATATAAGATCCTTCTTTTTTTTTTTTTTTTTTTTTTTTAAAGATTTATTTATTTTTATTGATTAATTGATTGATTGATTGATTGCTATGTTGGGTCTTCGCTTCTGTGCTAGGGCCCTCTCCAGTTGCGGCAAGCGGGGGCCACTCCCCATCACGGTGCGCGGGCCTCTCACCGTCACGGCCTCTCCCGTTGCGGAGCACAGGCTCCAGACGCGCAGGCTCAGCAATTGTGGCTCACGGGCCCAGCCGCTCCGCGGCATGCGGGATCCTCCCAGACCAGGGCCCGAACCCGTGTCCCCTGCATTAGCAGGCAGATTCTCAACCACTGCGCCACCAGGGAAGCCCCTAAGATCCTTCTTTTTAAAAATCTTTTTTTAAGATAATTGTCGAAAAACAACAACGGATGGTGGATTTTGGGGTTTTTTTTTAAATATTTATTTATTGGTTGATTGATTTTTGTCTGCATTAGGTCTTCATTGCTGTGCGCGGGCTTTCTCCAGCTGCGGCTAGCGGGGGCTACTCTTCGTTGTGGTGCGTGGGCTTCTTATTGCTGTGGTTTCTCTTGTTACACAGCACGGGCTCTAGGCGCGCAGGCTTCAGTAGTTGCAGCACACGGGCTCAGTAGTTGTGGCTCACGGGCGCTAGAGTGCAGGCTCAGTATTTGTGGCACACAGGGTTAGTTGCTCCGCGGCATGTGGGATCTTCCTCGACCAGGGATTGAACCCATGTCCCCTGCATTGGCGGGCGGATTCTTAACCACTGCGCCACCAGGGAAATCCTGATGGTGGGGTTTTTAATATATGCAAAAGTAAAATATATGATAGCATGTTTTTCTAGAATAAAGTAGCTAATAATAATGATAACACTTTAAAAATAGGATATGATAAACAGGAAGAGAATATATAGTTAAATTCTTCTACATTGCACAGTGATGTTAACACCACCCAAGAAAAAAAAAAGAAACTCACCATATGCCTCTTCCTGATCACACCACCTGTTTTACTCCCAAACAGAACCCACCATGCTTTGTGGAAGTAATTTCTATCATTTTCTTTGTTGTTTTACTACCTAAATATGATTTCTAGGTATTATACATGCAGACTTCGGAGATATTGCAGGTTCAGTTCCAGACCACAATAAAGCAAGTATCGCAATAAAGTGAGTCACAATAAAGTGGTTTTAAACTAAAACCAATAAAGTTGGTTTTCCAGTGCATAGAAATGTTATGTTTACACTATACTGTAGTCTGTAAAGGGTGCAATTAGTATTATGTCTAAAAAAATGTGCATACCTTAACTTAAAAATACTTTATGGCAAAAAAAATATTCATCCTCATCTGAGCCTTTAGTAAGTAGTAACACCAAAGATCACTGATCACAAATCCCCACAACAAATATTATAACAATGAAAAAGTTTGAAATGTTGTGAGAATTATCCAAGTGTGACACAGAGACACGAAGTGAGCAAGTACTGTTGGAAAAATGACGCTGATAGACTTGCTTGGTACAGGGTTGCCACAACCTTCAATTTGTTAAAAAAATGCAATAAAGTGAAACACAATAAATTAGGCATGCCTGTAGTTTAGTTGTGCCAGCAATTGGATTTTAGGGGACTGGAATTATTTATGTTGTTTTATTTTCAAGGGAGTGCACGGGGAAGGTCGAGTTCCTTTTATTTAAAATTTCATTTTATGTGAAACAATCATCCATATGGTGGTATGTAATTGTAGTTTATTTTTGTTGTTGAATAGTGTTCAACTGGATGAATTTAGCACATTTTATTGATCCATTCTACTGCCGATGGAATATACCCTTATCATCAATGCTGTTATAAATATCCTTATTCGTGGACCCTGGTGAATATGTAAGCATCACTTTTTAATCTTTATTAAAAGTATTTCATAATTTTAAGATTATTTAGGATAAATTCAGGATATCTATTCTTTATGACTCTCCATAAAAATCCAGTATGCCAATTTAATCAAGTTATTCAGTAAATCATTCCCAAAATGGAGGTTAGCATCTGATTTACATTATTAAAGATGAGCATTGGGCTTCCCTGGTGGCGCAGTGGTTGGGAGTCTGCCTGCTAATGCAGGGGACACGGGTTCGAGCCCTGGTCTGGGAAGATCCCACATGCCGCGGAGCAGCTGGGCCCGTGAGCCACAATTGCTGAGCCTGCGCGTCTGGAGCCTGTGCCCCGCGACGGGAGGGGCCGCGATAGAGAAAGGCCCGCGCACCGCGATGAAGGGCGGTCCCCGCACCGCGATGAAGAGTGGCCCCCGCTTGCCGCAACTGGAGAAAGCCCTCGCACGAACCGAAGACCCAACACAGCCAAAAATAAATAAATAAATAAATAAGAAAATCCTTTAAAAAAAAAAAAAAAAAAAAAAAAAAAAAAAGATGAGCATTATCAGTAAGTTTTTTTTTATTTGTGTATAATCTCCCATTGTATGTTTCTACTACCATTTATTTGTCTACTTTTTGTCATGTATATTTTCATTGTTTCCAGATTTTTGCTTTCACAAAAATTGCTACTGTGAACATTGTTTTATATATTCTTCTGGACAAATTTGTAAACAGTTATTTAACACCCATAATTGGTAAATTAGGGATATGTGAATATTAAGGTAATGGTAACTACTTTCCTAAAGTACATACATCAATTTAGACTCTAACCAAAATGTATTAAAGGTTTCTTTAATCCACATCTTCTCCATTATTTGGTATTATCAGGCTCCTTGTTTGTTGACAGTATAGGGGATATAAAAATGGTGTTCACTGTGGTTTAAATTTGCATTTCTCCATTTAATAATTATGTTGAGAATCTTTCCATAAATTTATTTAATGAGCATGTTTTGTCTTCCATGTAGCACTTAGTCTTATGATTTTTTTCCCATTTTTATACTGCATTGTGTTCTTGAATCTAGAAAAATGGTACAGATGAACCTATTTGTAGAGTAGGAATAGAGATGTAGATGTAGAGAACGGACATGTGGACATAGTGGAGGAAGAGGAGGGTGGGATGAATTGGGAGATAAGGTTTGACATAAATACACTATCATGTGTAAAATAGCTAGTGGGAAGCTGCTGTATAGCACAGGGAGCTCAGCTCGGTGCTCTGTGATGACCTAGATGGGGGGAAGGGAGGGAGGGAGGTCCAAGAGGGAGGGGATATAGGTATACATATAGCTAATTCACTTCACTGTACAGCAGAAAGTAACACAACATTGTAAAGCAATTTTTCTCCAATAAAAAAAGAAAAAGAAAAAAATAGAGAGGAAAAAAGAATGACACGAACAAGCTACACCATGCTTCTAAATGGAGAAAATTCTTTTTGTTTTACAGTAACTTGTTGCTATTCCAATTTAAGTGTGAATAAGTGCCCTCCCACTTCCACATCCTCAAGTCCATGTTCTTCTTTCTAGGCTATAAAGTGACCACATTTCCCAGCCTCCCTTACAGATGTTTGTAGCAATGTGATCAAAGTCTGAACAATGTCATGTAAGTGAAAATTATGGGCATTATTTTTAGGCCTGTCCCAAATAATCTCCCCATGCACAGTCCTCCCTATGCCTTTTTCTCCCTTGTCTTGAATGGAAATAACTCCAAGAAATCTTAGAAGCCCCATGTTAAAGATGGCAAACTACTGATCAGCCTGATTCCCTGGATTAATGCCTAAAAAAGGCTGCCAGACTTATCAGTGCTCTTAAAAGAGCAATATTAAATGTACATTGTGTTTGAGTCACTATATGCTTGGGAGCCTATATGGGGTAGCAGTTCGTCTACCCAGTCTAATGCAGAAATTGGAATTAAGAGTATGTAGATTTGTGCAGAGGCATTTGAATCGTGAAGAAACAGAACTAGTAAATCCATGTGACCCGCAGAGTTTGTGATGAGTTTCATTTTCATTGGTTTCCAGTCCTTATACTTTATTCATCCATTTAGTGACCAGAATGTATCATTTGGACAGACTCTTCTATAGACTTACTTTTATGTCCAGGGAGGGGGCAGGAAACAAGATAAACATGATCCCCACATTGTAGGGCTTATATTCTGCTGGGGCAGACAGATAATTAAAAACAATGAATAAATCAGATGTGGAAATGATTTACCTTAAGGTTTAGATAATGCTGTTACAATTTCCTAACTAAGAATTAATATAGACATATAAATTCAGTTGTCGAACAAGGCTATACCTTTCTTTCCTGTAGTGAAACTTGCTATCAATACTATGTCAACCCACTTTCTGTTTCAGCATTGTCCAGAAGATTATAATAAAACAGATCTTGAAGACATTTCCTATAATTATTACATAGATATCACAGATACCACTTTAATACATGCAGAAAAATCACTGAATCATGTACTATAATTTTGTACTACTGAATGTATTTTTAAGATAGGGAAGATCTGAGACTTCTTGTCTGAAGTTTAAAAGGAATTTTTAGGTAGCAAAATGGAGGAGATGATAATTCAGAGGCCCAAAGGTGGTTTGGGGGAAAATAAATAATTTGACATCAGATATCAACTTCAAAAAAGGTCTTCTTGGGCTTCCCTGGTGGCGCAGTGGTTGAGAATCTGCCTGCCAATGCAGGGGACACGGGTTCCAGCCCTGGTCTGGGAAGATCCCACATGCCGCGGAGCAACTAGGCCCGTGAGCCACAGATACTGAGCCTGCGCGTCTGGAGCCTGTGCTCCGCAACGGGAGAGGCCGTGACAGTGAGAGGCCCGCGCACCGCGATGAAGAGTGGCCCCCACTCGCCGCAATTAGAGAAAGCCCTCGCACAGAAACGAAGACCCAACGCAGCCAAAAATAAATAAATAAAATAAAATAAGTAAATAAAAAATAAAGGAATTCCAAAAAAAAAAAAAAAAGGTCTTCTTAATTAAAAAGTGTAAAAAATGACTTTCCTAACTGCATGTGGAAATATAGCAGCATTGAAAACAAGTCATGATTATTATTTTCCTCTTCATCCCTGTAACAGAACTTGATTTTTTCCTAAGTTTTTTGTCTACATATATTAAATCTAATATTCCTCAGTAGAGCTGATTGTACACATATGTAAAATTTATCTAAATATGATTGTTACTCTTGAATTTTATTGTAGGCATTCTTTTCCCAACAACATTGCTAATTACTCTCTATTAACCATGAAGGAAGTATTCATGATGGGATAACATCTATCCCAAATATACATCCTCAATGTCTGATTTAGAATTGAAAGTCATTACCATCCGAACAACTGGAGGCTCAAACAATAAAATCCAAACACACTGTGGTACTAATTAGAGTGGAAAATAGCAATGATTACTTGAGATAAGTTGTCAGTTCTTTAAAATTCGTAACATAAATTTTTCAATTGGAAGGTGATAACACAGAACATGTATGTGAAACACACATTGTTTCATTATCCCGAGGAATTTCACACAATATTTTGTAAAATTAGATTGCTTACCAGGAAAATATTGTTTAATGGTGTGGTAATCTTATGTCTTATATCTTTCGTAAACACACACCTATACACTTTTTGTGATAAGCTTAGGTAAAAGACTTTTCTAGGTAAACCTTTGGACATTACTCAATTATATACACATTTTTAAAAAGCAATAGAAAGTATAAAACATTATAGACTTCATCCCTTAATTTTCTGCTAGAAGACATATGTTTCCACTTATTTCCTTTCTTTCAGCCAGCATCTTGGCTGCCACGGAAATGACAAAAAGGCCTGTGTTAATTTCCTCTTTCCCCAAATCAGGATAAATGAGTGGACTGAAGGACAACTGGTTCCAAGAGTGTGGAAAAGCATGAGGACCATTCCTTCTGCAGCTCATTAGGACTCCAAACTGATACGATTAGAGCCAGGAAGTAAATGGCAAATAGCAAAAGAATGGAGATGACAGTTTGCATGGCTTTTATATGGACCTTGGTGCTGGGATCTTGGGATCCTTTGCCATTGAACTGCATCTTCCTGAGATGTTTCCACAGGGAAAGGATTAGCAGCAGAAAAGTTGTCAGGGACATAGTAAAGGGTGTGAGGTTTGTTAGCGTGAACAGAGTCAAATTTGAAAGGTGTAAAATGTCCCTCAATTTGGTCTTCTGAGTGATATTTCCTTCGTATTCATTTGTCTGGATAGCCTCATTTATGCTACCACCACAACTTGAAAAACCAAAACGAAAGAAGTCCCCAACATCAGCATGAGAACTACACTTTTAACTCTCCACTTCAGGTGAGGAAAAATTAGGCTGGAGAAATTGGTTATCTTGAACAAATAAAATATGCTGAGGCTAGTAGCAAGCCAGATGCTATAATGGTTGCTTACTGTCCAGGCAACATAAACAATAATTCTTACTTTTAAACTATGTAGAACTGGATTAAACATAATTAAATACCAATTTAGTAAAATTACCCAGAGCAAACCAATTCTGGAGACTGCCAGAGCAGTTAGAATTCCATCAGCTGAAGAGACCTTTTGTCTCTTGACCCAGTCAATGCAGTTCACCAGTGCTATGAAGCCACTGGCAAAATTTCCCAGAACAAATTCTGTCATTACTAGAATGGAAAAAATGTCCAGTAGTAAAGTTAACATGTCTAGAAAAAAAAAGAACCAAGTCTTAACATCACTGTTGTGATTCCTTCCATATTCTGACCTTAAATTCTTTGTGCACCTGATTTCTGCATGTGCAGTGAAATTCTTGTTTCTTTTAAATTCCGTGATGAATGTCAAGCAGGAAAGCACCAGGAAATAATAATGGAAGAGCTCAATGCTGTCTTGATGATAAACACTGTTATTCCCTAAAAGCTCAAACTGGCCCTATTCATACACTGTGTCCTTGCCGTGGGATGGATTAATTCATAACTGATGTTGAAGTGAAAGATGAATTCTCATTTGCCAGCATGCAAATAAGGACATATTGTTTTGCAACTTTTCCCCTGTTTAACCTCGCCATAATTTGTGTTCATCAACTTTAGTTGTTAGTGAGCAAAATTTTAAAACCCAATACATAGAATGTACAGTGAAAGCCTAAACTATTAGATGGAGCTTGGTCATAACAAGGCTCAACATCACCAGGATCAAAATCACCAGATCTTGAGTTGATGTGTAATACAAAGTCTATAATGCAAAACAGACACCTAATATAGTTATGGAAACTTTCTTTTGTTAGATGGAATGAGGGACTTTTTGTAAATTTTAAATGTGGAGTAAAGGGTGAACATTGGGGAGCTGAATAATTCAAGTGGGAAATATTGGACAATTGCCACTATTTTAAGTCACCCAGGAACTGAATCCTATTCCTGGAACCATGCTTTATGAGATCTAGCTCTCATTTTAGAAAACTAAATGGAAATACTTTCCCAGCCTGCCTTGAAATTACAAAATCTGCCACTTCAACCAAAGAAAAAGAAGATGAAAAAAGGTGGCTATCCTCAGGAGAGAGAAGATGCTGAGGCAGGTGTCAAACCAGACACTGAAGTGGTTGATCATTATGCAAAACAGAATATTAATTTTTCCAGTTTGACCAATGTTATGTGCATCTGCAGAGAGCACCAGTAGAAATTGATCAGTGAGTACCATGATTAAGAAACATATTCTGGTTATGGATAAGCTGGTAAGAATGAAGCTAATGAAGTTGATTTTCCTGTGTCTCACCCAGTTGGTACAGTTCATTATTCCAATCAATCTATTTCCCCAAATACCGATTATGAATTTCACAGATTAAAAAAAACAAAAAGACCTGGTCCTGTGCGCTTCACATTTTTTCTGAGTGAAAAACTACCATCCCAAATACTACTACTGATGAATTAATGGACTGAAAACTAATAGTCTTGAGGTGCTTTTTTGTTTTTATTGTGGCTTCCATTCCTTTCTATTTCAATAAACACCAGCTTCTATTATCACACTGGTCCTCAGCTAACATTGTGAAAAACATTTCAGTTCCTCTAAAATGTCTTAGTTTGTGATTTCCCTGCCAACAAGTATAGATATTTCTTCTTTTATAGTAATGTCTGCTGTGACTTATCATGTTCTAATATGTATGAAAGAATATAGTTTGCTTAGATGCTAATCGGGAAAGAGTCTCTTCCAATGTTTCACCTCTGCCCTTCCCTAAAATGCACCATAAAAAAGCATGAAAACCCCCAAGTAGGAGTTTCTAAGATCCATTTGCAGAATTAAAATTGTTGTAGAAAACTGAATTTAGGGATGAAATTTTATCATCATTATAATCAGCAGCATCATTGTCTATAGTACTAAAAAAGAAAACAAATCAAAAGCACCGATAATTCAACTCTACCTAGGCTGAAGGAAGGTAGGTGACTGCAAATAATTCATAAATTAAAAAAACTTGGTACAAATGAATCTCAGTAATTGAAGTTTAAAAGAAATGTATTATTTTTACCAGAATAATCTTTATTTTGATGATTACAGTAATAGTAATCAATATTCTCTAGATATGTGCCTATATATTACAAGGTATTTTTGTCTTTGACATCACATTTGCTTCTCAATAGCATCATTTAGTAGAGATAGAAGACTATTCTATTTTGAAAAATGTGTAACCTGGAGATTACAGAATTTAAATAGTTTGCTCAAGATCATGTAGGCTACCGGTGACACATCAGGTCTTAAATGAGGTCTTTGAGCAAGAGTAGCACCTTTACATTCCTACTACATTGTTTCATCCAAACTGACACAGGGTTCATGCGTGAGACCCTAGAAGTTGGAATGGGGATGTATGGGTAGATTTCAAAGAATCTGAGGGATCTTGAGCCCCTCAATTTTACTGAGCCTTTGTCAGATGAAGCATCCTCCCTCCCTTCACTGAGGAGGTTAGTCTTCCCTTGCCTTGAAAATCTGTAATGACTTCTCCTGAGTTGGATGCCTTGTGGAGGAATGCTGACCCTCCTCAAGACATATCCCTACCTCTTCTTCCTCCTCTTAGTGCTTCGACCTACAATCACACTTAACTTCCAGCCCACAAATGATAAAGTACAAAGTGTAATGCATCAGAAGGTAAAATACACACCAAAAGAATTGTAAAATTTTGTAAATTTTATATCAACACACACCTGAAGAGTATGAGTGGGAATGGATCTTAAAGATGGGAGGAATTAAAAACTGCAAGAGGCCAGATATAAAAATATGGGCCACTAATAGATATTTTTTAAAATGCCAAACGAGAGAGTCAAACAGTAGTCTGTGGGCAAAGGAAAATACTGCAGTTTTTTTCCTAGTTTAATATCAGAATATAGAAGTGATATAAAAACCAGTATAAAGTAATTTTTTAATTCTAAAAAATTCACATATGGTACTCAATACAACTAATTCTGGATATAAATTCCTTAGGATAAAGTCACCCAAGGAAATCTGATACTTGAGCTAACTAATGCAATTTATGAGTACTCTCAAACAATTTTCAAAAATTCCTGTAAGGAATTCTCCTAACTCAATCATCAGCAACAATATTGTGCAAATCAACGGAAATCCCTGAAGAGAGAAAAATGCTAATCTCTAAGGATACAGTTAACAGTTTGCTTTGCTTTGTTCCATATCTTGTACAGTGTGGCACATATGTGATGCTTTATTGTAGAGTTTTAATCTAGAAATCCTTCAGACAAGTTGCGGCAAAACATCTGTATTAACATATGCACGTTGTTGTGCCTTTCAAACAGCTGTGCTAATACAAGCAAGAACACTCTATGAGCACTGATGATAGAAAGGCTGAATTCCATTTGCTTATCATGTGAATGTGAATAAGAGTAACTTGCACTGATCTGCAATTTTCTTTTTGCCCTAAGGTTAGGTCATTGCATCCAAATACCAGCTTTCAGAACTTCCACTCACAAAAAAACAGGTTGAAAACTTGCCAGTATAACTCATGATACAGAGGCTTACATGTGGATTTTCTCACTTGAGGCAAAACCAGAGAAGCATACAGAAACCTAGAAAAATGCTAACAAGTGTTTTCTAGAATATCCTAAAGCAATTAAATTTTAAAAAATCAAAACTAGAATTCACTGTGAAACACTTAGAGAAGAGGAAAGCAGTTTCAGAACAAAGGCACAGAGGTGCAAAGTAATTGTTTAGTACAATTGCTGGTGCTGATGTTTGGTTTTTAGGGGAAGGACTGTGTACCTATTATTTAAATGTAAATATTCATGAAGAGAATAGAAACCACAACCATCTAAATTATTCTTTCCCACTCTAACTTTCAACTCTCTGGTTCACCTGGTTATAATTCCTGATGACTTCTATTATGTTCTTGAGGTAAGACTGAAACCACACTCCTTCGGATAGGACTCAGACCCAGCTGTGCCTCAGGTGGGACTTGAACCCACAATCCCTGGCTTAGGCGCAGACTCGAACCCACAATCTTCCAGCTGAAACCTCACACCTGGTCTCAGGACTTAATGAAGCTCAGGTTCTTTGTCTCAGTGCAGAAGGAATTCAGTAAGAAGTAAAGTGATAGGTAAGAAGTAGATTTATTAATACAGGACGCTTGTGAAGGATACAAGTGGGCAGGCAAGAGAGCTCTGCCCCAAGTACTAAGTGGGCTACATTTTTATAATCAAAGGAAAGTGGGGTGCATGAGGATGGCCATGTCCCAGGTCTCAGGTGAGTTCATGGGATGGGCCACCAAGTGACAGTCCTTGGCTTCGCACAGGAAAGAGATCAAGAGTGAGCCATAGTAAAGTGAAAGCAGAGATACACGTTCCACAGGCAGAACGTGGTCCGTCTCAAAAGGCGAGAGCAGCCCTGGGAGAAACACACTCTATAGACAGAGTGTGGGCCGTCTCAGAAGGTGAGAGCGGGCCTGGGAGATACACACTCCATAGACTGAGGGTGGGCCGTCTAAGAAGGTGAGAGGCCCTGGGATGCAAGGGTGGTTAGTTTTTATGGGCTGGTAATTACATAGGCTAACAGGTGGGAGGATTATTCCAATGATTTTGGGGAAAGGGCATGGATTTCCAGGAACTGGGCCACTGCCCAGTTTTTGGCCTTTTATGGTTAGCCTCAGAACTGTCAAGGTAACTGTGAGTGTGTCATTTAGATGCTAATGAGCTTATAAATGAGGGTCAAGGTCTACTGGAAGTCGAATTTTCCACCTTCTTGAGCTTAGTTGGTTCTAACCAGTTTTCATCATATCTTCAATGGCTATGTCATTCTTTTAAAGGTTGTACCCTGCCCTCTTCCCTCCTGTCTCAAGTTGGTGTACCAGTCACACAGTTGGTTCAATGTATAGAAATAAAGAGTCTTGGCCATGGTAAATGTGCTCAGTTTGGCTGCAGTTGATCTGCCAATTAACTATAGTAGATGAATAGGTAAATATTCTGGAATTTAACCTGTCCTTTTTAGAAAAAGTTTATACAAAGAACAGAAAACAAGTGTTTAGATAATACATAAATATAGATTAGATTGGATAATTCTGGAGGTCAGAAGCCTGACATGGGTCCTATTGGGCTAAAATGAAGGAGACCTAAAATCAAGGGCTTGGCAGGTATGCATTCCTTCTGAAGGCTTTAGAGGAGAATCCACCCTAGACTTTTCCAGCCCCTAGAGGCTGTCTGCATTCCTTAGCTCACGGCCCCCTTTTTTCTTCAAAGCCGGCAATCATGTTCCTCTGATCTCTGCTTCCATCTTCCCATCTTCTTCATTCATTCTGACTCTCCTGTCTCTCTTCCAATTAAAAGGACCCTTGTGATTCCAATGGGCCCACCTGGATAATCCAGGATACTATCCACATTTCAAGGTCAGCTGACTAGCTGCAATCTTAATTAATTCCATCTGCAATCTTAATTCCACCTAGCCTTGCAACATAACGTTATGCACAGCTTCTAGGGATTAAGATGTAGACTGTTGAGGGGCCATTATTTAATCAATCACAGGAGGGAAGGCTGTTAATGTAATAAAAAATAACGTCATTGATAGTCTACCTACATGAGTTGAATATAGGGGTCATATTCTGTCAGGCATGTGACTGAATTCATTTTATTGTTACTAATGAGATTGAGAACAAGTATGCTCATTTTCAAGACTTATCTTTGGCAGAGCTGTCAAGTTCATCTAAATCTAGCCACACAAGAAGGGGCCCTATCCCTGGAATTTTCAGTTGTGTAAGCCGTAAGTCTGTTTGAATTTGCTTTTCCCTTACCTAAAACTTAAATATCTCTCACCAATATAAGGAAATCCACACCCTGCAGTTCCATTTAAACATTAACAGTTATGTAGTGAGACAGACTTACGAAACTCTGCCCAGTTTGGTTCCTGATAAACAATCACTTTTACCTAAATTTAGAGTTAATATTGTGTGATGAAAAGTGCAAAGATTTTGGAGGTGAGATTTTCCTGGGCTTATATACCAGCCTAAATAGAAGATAAGCCTGAATCCCAGTCCTGGCACTGACACTCAAAAACTGTGACTTCTTGGGCCCATATTATTTGCTAAGATGACTACACAAAGCATTAATGGATCATGGAGACATTTCTGGCATTAGTTACTGAATTTCAAGATATACTTGAATGTGGTTCAGAAGTGAAGAATGGCATGCATAAAAATTTATGAAAAAAAAAGACATTAAAGAAAACTACACAGAAGATGAGAGGAGAACCAGGCAAGATGACAATGAACTAAATTCAGAGTTGGGGTGATGTTTAACTGATAATGGAATATCTTTAGATTATATTACCTATTCGGTGACAAGAAATGGGCTTAATTGATTTAAATAATAGATGGTTTCATAAAAAATGAAATATATTAATACCATGTATCTTACCTTAACAAGGGTCTTCAAAATGCAAAATTTAGAGAAGTAATGATAGGACAGGAAAAATATGAACCAAAAAAATGGCTGCCTAACCAGTATTTTTAATAAAGAAGCAGCAGATTGGCCAGGAAGGCTCCAGGAAAAAAAAAAGTACAATCCCTGGAGGAACTAACAGAATGGAACTGTTGATAAGCAGAAAATTGTGATGAGAAATTTACACCTGGGACAAATGTGGGGAATTGTAGGAAACTTCTGCTAAAAACAGAATTTGCATAATTCCAGAAAAGAAGGCAGTGGCAGTCTTCTCTGTAATATAAATCAAAATGAGCTCTCAAAAATCTTATAATTTTACTATAGATAGACAATTCCAGATAGGAGTAGAACATTGAGACTCAGCTATACCCAAGACATAGCTGTTACCTGGAATTGCTTGTGCAATATAGAGGGTAGTATGGTAGACTGCATAAGTTGGTCCCCATTCTTCAGCCTATAACTTTGCTATGCCCTCTCACCCACCTATTTTTCCCCTCGCTCTGTGCTCAGCCACCTAATTTGTTTTGGCCAATTAGTTGTTAACAAGCAGAGATTTGTATCATTGGGGCTTACATCAGCGGTGCTTGCACATTGGGCCTTGTTCACTCTTATAAGTAGTATGATTAATCTACAGAGAGGTGACTGTTGAAAAGAAGTATGAATATGGCTTTTGGCTCATGGAATATATTATAATCAAATACACAGAAAGTACAAATGTTTTTGAGACAGCCTATGATAAAACTGCTGCCAGCCTGGACTAAGACTTTTGTAAATGTAAAAATTATCTGGACCCCAGCTTTCTACCTCAGAAAGCAGGCTGAAAACATTATTCAAAAGGCATATTTTCCAATGCCCTCTTCAAAACTACTCAAAGAGAGTGATGGAAAAACAGGGCTGGGCTTCCGTGGTGGCGCAGTGGTTGAGAGTCTGCCTGCCGGTGCGGGGGATATGGGTTCGAGCCCTGGTCTGGGAGGATCCCACATGCCGCGGAGCGACTGGGCCCGTGAGCCACAGTTACTGAGCGTGCGCGTCTGGAGCCTGTGCTCTGCAACAAGAGAGGCCGTGGTAACGAGAGGCCCGCGCACCGCGATGAAGAGTGGCCCCCACTTGCCGCAACTGGAGAAAGCCCTCGCACAGAAACGAAGACCCAACACAGCCATAAAAAAATAAATTAAATAAATTAAAAAAAAAAAACAGGGCTATTCCCAAGGGCAAAGCCAATGGCCATACAGAACAACTGACTGTAAAGCACGACAAGGACATAATCAAGAAACGTGTCTACTGCCAAAAGAAAGTGGTACTAAAATATTTTCCATGTATGATTTCAGAATCTTTACGAGCCAGAATTGCTGTTTTCCTATTCTTCCCCTCTTCTCCTATGGAATTGTTTGTTATGGCTATCCTGCCCTGTCTCAATGCTGTGTACTACATCTTTGACGTGTTAATAATTTGCCTTTTTTTTTAAAATTTATTTATGGCTGTGTTGGGTCTTCGTTTCTGTGCGAGGGCTTTCTCTAGTTGTGGCAAGTGGGGGCCACTCTTCATCGCGGTGCGTAAGCCTCTCATTATCGCGGCCTCTCTTGTTGCGGACCACAGGCTCCAGACGCGCAGGCTCAGTAATTGTGGCTCACGGGCCTAGTTGCTCCACGGCATGTGGGATCTTCCCAGACCAGGGCTCGAACCCGTGTCCCCTGCATTGGCAGGCAGATTCTCAAACACTGTGCCACCAGGGAAGCCCAAAATTTGCCTTTTTAATTCCTTGTTTTCCAGATGAAAAGGAGCCATTACCTAACAAAATGTAGATCAGAAGATCCTGGAATTCAGGGCTAATGCTATAATTGAATTAGACTTTAGGGGATGCTCAAATGGGGATGAGCATTTTTGTGTATGGGAGGAAACTGAAAAATTGGACTAACGTAGTCTGGCAATTGTTTTTCCTACAATTTCTGCACTTTTTTAATAATCATTTTATCTACA